>NC_081560.1:3801830-3915487 GCF_022355385.1 Mustela nigripes | reverse complement strand
GAAGGGGGTGGGATTATGGACATTGGGGAGGGTATGTGATTTGGTGAGTGCTGTGAAGTGTGTAAACCTGGTGATTCACAGACCTGTACCCCTGGGGATAAAAATATATGTTTATAAAAATAAAAAATTAAAAAAAAAAACAAACAAAAAAAAAAAAAAAACAGGCAGAAGGCATGGACAGACACATCTCCACAGAAGATACCCAGATGGCCAACAGACACATGAAATGATGCTCAACAACACTCATCATCAGGGAGATGCAAATCAGCCACAATAAGTCATCAGCTCACAGCTGTCAGAATGGCTAAAATCAACAACACAGGGAACAAGTGTTGGCGAGGACACAGAGAAAGGGGAGCCCTCCTGCACTGTTGGTGGGGATGCAAGCTGGGAATGGGTGCTGCCAGTGTGGAAAACAATATGGAGGTTCCTCAAAAAGTTAAAAATAGAAGTACCCTATGATATGGGAATTGCACTACTAGGTATTTAACCAAAGAATATGAAAACACTGATTCAAAAGGAAAGATGCGCCCCTATGTTCATTGCAGCATTATCTACCACAGCCGAATCATGGAAGCAGCTCAAGTGTTCCTTGACTGGTGAATGGATGAAGATGTGAGATACAGACAGAGACACACGCACATACACATACACATATACATACATATACACATACATACATATACATATATACACACACACACACACACACACACATACATACATACACGCACATACACAGTGGGATACTACTCAGCCATGAAAAAGAATGAAATCTTGCCATTTGCAATGATGTGGATGGGTTCCAGGGCATAATGCTAAATGCAGTAAGTCAGTTAGAGAAAGACAAACACCATAAGATCTCACTCCTATGTGGAATTTAAGAAACAAAACAGGTTTGGCACAGTCCATTAAGTGGCTGCCTTTGGCTTGGGTCTTGGTCCCAGGGTCCTAGGATCGAGTCCCATATTGGGCTCTCTCTCTGTCTCTCATGAATAAATAAATAAAATCTTAAAAAAAAAAAAAAAGGAAAGAAAACAGATGAACAAAGAGGAATTAAAAGAGAGAGTGACACAGACTAAGGAACAGACTCTTAACCCTAGAGAACGAACGGCTGGTTACCAGAGTCGGGGGTGGGCGTGGGGGCACAGGGGGGCAGGTGACGGGAAAAAATTGTTCCAGATCCTCTGCTTCTTCCAACAAACTATAGTTAAAGGCTGAGGATGACTCCCTGCTACTCTTCTGCGGCCTAGGAGAACTTGTTGGTTCTGTCTCTCAGACCGACAAAGCCCTCCTTGAGCAAACCGTCCACAGACTTCCTGACCCTCTTTTCAAGGAGGACTTGTGCTTGGGCCCTTCCAGCCGTCTGCACGGGCTGACGGAGTGAGAATCCTGCCAAGTCCGCTTAGCGGGAACTCCCCATCCTTGACAAGGTCAAGGTCTGCCGTCGCCACCTTCACTGCCTTCAGCCCGTCTCCTGTTAGGTCGGTTTGGCAAGAACCCCCCCTACCTTCGATGTCTCCCTCAACGATTTTCCATCACCCACTGCGGCCTGGCGGTAACCCCCACGCCTGTTCGGAGTTGAACGCAATGTGTCTGCAGCGCCACGGTCTGGAGCAGGCCTCCTTATATTTAGGAAGTGTCGGAACAGCACGGTCTTTAACAAGAGACATCATTTAGTTGAGTGTTTCTTAGTGTGTGTCCACCCCTGCTGGGAGACGGCCTACTCCGTGGAGGAGGGGCGTGCAGGGTCCCCCAACCCGCTGGGCCCGGCAGCCGTGCCCGAGACAAGCTCAGGTAACACTTGCAGAATGAACGCATGAGTAAGTTGCGTAAGTTACTCTGTTTTCCTGAAACTGTGGGATGTCCGACTCCTTCCAAGTTGAGAGTTAGTGAGAGGATCCCAATACCTTTAAATGGTGCTTAATGTTAGTATTCAGTAAGTGCTCAATATCAAAAATAACCATGGTAAATAACCTTGTTCCTTCCACTCAAACCAGGGTTCTGCAAAGCGGCGTGCCCTGGGTCCCTTCTCTTGTCTCCAGCTGTCCCGGCCGTAAGCTGCGGTTCTAATCTTCCCCTTGAACTTTTTAAAGGGTTGCTCCAAATCGTAAGTGATTCAGGAGAATTTTTAAGATTTCTGATTGACCTTTCCTCATTTCTGCTCCTGAGGCGAGGACAGGGCAAGACGTGGGGCCACACTGAGCCCCACTGAACCTGTTTATTGTTCCTCTTGTTGATTTTACTGATCCATCTGCACTCATGAGAGGGCGGTGGTGTGGCCTGGCACTCTGTCCCCTTCAGTAGGTCCTGTGAGATTCTTTCGTGCGCGCTGTCGTGTGGATCAGCTCCGACGGACTCGTTGCTGTGATGGAAACCCGGAGTACAACCCGCTCGGTGTGTGGGCACCACGTCGTCTGCGCTGTGTTTTGGGTGCTGCCCCGGGCACACGGAGAGGACGGAGGTAGTCTGTCCAGCGTGCTGCACACGGACTGACTGCACAAGGGGCCACAGTCAATGTCACGGCTGGTGGGAGGGAACTGATGGGGGTTCTGTGGGGTCTGGACACCCCACTGCCAGGCAGTGAGGCCAGGCCTTGGTTCCTGGCTGAGCCAAGCTGTAGCCTCGTGCCCACCAGAGCTGCTCCTCCACGGAGCCTGGGCCGGGACGAGTAGGAGGGACGGTGCGTTTGCAGTTCTGTCTGTCTTTCTGGCTACGAGCAGCGCCTTCCAAAACCAGATACTGAATCCTTCTAAAACCTTGAGGACAGTGAGCGGGGAGCTGTTAGGGCAGGGGAGGGCTAAGGTGTTTATGCTGTCGGTAGGGCTGTAAACGGCTGCACTTGACCGAGCCATATATTAAGATAAAATCACACTTGAATTTGACGCTGGAAGGACCTCTGGGGACGCTCTTCCCCCGAAACATGAGCCTTAGTTCATAAGAATATGCGACCAACGATGTTCTGGAGGGACGACTGACAGCGGCGACCAGAGAAGCTGGGACTTGCCGTGACTAACCTTGGTGCGACCCTGTGTGGAGCACCACGCAGCTATAAAGGACATACGATTGGGAAAATGGCAATTTGCTGAGAAATACGTACGAATTAAAAGGGAAGTCTTTGCATTTGGGGCGTGTGTGTGTTCCGTGCTCTGTGTGTGTGGCCGCGAGCATCTGAGTGAGGACGGACAGCCGCAGGGCAGGCGTCCACGGAAGGGCTAGCGCTGATGACCTTGGGAAGCGGTGGGGGAGGGGAGGCGAGCCGGAGACGGGGTGGACTTTGACTCTGCGACTCCGCAGGCGAACTCTGAGCTCACGGGGTGCAACCAGTAGGCTGTATCGCTTCTGCAGTTTGGAAGGAAACCCAACAACGTACCGAAGGAGAAAACGCAGTCTCAGTAGGCAGTGGCCTGGGGACCGCTACGGGAGAATCAGGGCTTGGCGTCTCTTCGCCCACGTGCGTCACATGCACGAAGAGCAGCTGCTCCCGGGGGGTGAGAGGCACGGCGCCCCGGGCAGGGGAGGTCTGCGAGCCCAGGCTCCCACGCCGGCGTCCATCGGGGGAGGCGAGCATCGCTGTTCCCGGGGCGCAGGCGCCGCGAGCCCCACCCCCACCGCATGGACCGCAGGAGCCGGGGACGATGCGCGCCTTCCTGCGTCCGCTGCAGCGGAGCCCTCCCCACGCCCCGAAACAGTTTCCGTTACCGAAGCACATGAACACGACCTTGCCTGATCCTGGACGAAACGTGGCCAAGAAAAGGGATGTGCCCACCAAGGGCAAGGCGTTGCGCTAATCCGTACGGCGCCAAGCTCAGGAGGCCATGTCCCTCCTGCCCCATTTGATGGGACTCGCTCTCGGATTTGGCTGGATCTAAACTGGGGCCTCCCCTCCAGCAGTTTCAAGAAAAAGACTGAACATTATTCATAGCGAATCTCCTCTCTTAAACAAACCCCACACGCATGTCTAAGTAAGATAGAGAGGTCTATCATGAATTGCCTTTCAAAACACAAACAGCTCGCATAATTTGGGGCTTACCTGGAGGTGCCCAGCTAGACGGGGAATAGTCTGGGGAAAGAAGAGACCGTCCCGCCTGGACTCCTGACTTGCCTGCAGGAGCTTTGACGCTGTTGCATGGGCAACATTTAAAGAGGCTTGAGCAAAAGTTTCTAGAACCTCTCCCAAACCCCCAGGCTTTGCGGTTTCTGTTTAGATCAGGAAGAACTGTTGGCCAGTGAAGGGTTTCCTTCAGAGATCTGTCCATGTCTGACCTGGTCTGCCCACTGTGTAAAATGAAACGAAACAAAACCAAACCAAAACGAACAAAAACATTTTCATTGCATGTAGAAGGGCAATTATCTAGGTGATGATGTAACTGCATAAACCCTACTCCTACCTCCTCACGAAATACGCACCTTCTACTAAAGCATGGTTTTCCCCCCTAAATCTTGGTTTATAAAATAATCACACCAAAGATGTCCCCTAAATTGGATCCGAAAAAGCTGAAGTCATCTTTAAAAGGTAATCTATTTGAACATCTTCTGGAAAAACCGTGATGAGCTTATGAAAATAAGATGTTCAGAACCATCTAAGCCCATGTAGATGGAGCGAGCTGTGTCTAGGCTTGGTGACCGTGGCTATCCCAGGACCCCCAGCGGGCAGGTGGGAGAGCAGAGAAAACCATACAGAAAACCTGATTCTCCTGCTCAAGGAACATCTGCTTTTCTTAGTGGGATTTCAGTCTTTTAGAATATTGCGTATTTTCCTCTTTTCTTTCAGACTCAGATGTAAAGACCATTCACGGGTGTTTAGGGAGCTCAGCTAGCACTTTTTCCTGGTAAAAATGACTGGTTTCGCCTGTGGGATCAGTTCTGCCTGTGGAATGACGATCGGCATCTGGAATTTTGGGGCCCTGGTGCCGGGCTCATCTCAGAATAATGAGAGAGACCCCCTGGGGATGGCAGCCAGCACAGGTGGTTTTCCAGGCTTCCTTGGAGATTCCAGGATGGCTGACAATCATCAGGCTTGGTCCTGTGTCACCAAGAGCAGGGTCAGATGGCTCATCTCTTAGTGTATCCCGTGGGATATAGAAACACCATTTTGCTCTATGTCTTGTAGTCTTTTTGTTTGTTTGTTTAAAAAATTTATTTATTTTGGAGAGAGACAGAGAGAGAGCATGCACGAGAGTGGGGGGAAGGGCAGAGGGAGAGAATCTTCAAGCAGACACCGCGCTGAGTGCAGAGCCCAACGCGGGGCTCGATCCCACAACTCTGAGATCAGGACCTGAGCGGAAACCAAGAGTCAGGCGCTTCACCGACTGAGCCCCCCAGGCGCCCCACCTATGGTTTTATTAGAGGTATAATCATTTTGCTTTTCCATATTCTGAGTTTAAGTTTCAAATGGAACAGTCACACCAAAATATCTACCCGCATTTAGCGACAGTAATTAAGAGAACGCACCCACAGTAGCCGGTACCGGGAACAGAACTCATGTCATTAACCTTCAGGAAGAGCCTGTAAGAGGTCAGCACTCCCATCTCACAGAGGAGGACACGGGGGCTCACAGAACTCCAACCTGTCAGATTACAGGATTAGTAAGTGAAGATTTGGGATTCAAACCGGTATTTGTTTGACTCTTAAAGTCTTGTCTCCTTCCTGTGTGTGGAAATCAGAGGAGAATCAGGCCTGGAGATACAGGTTTGTGGTGATCTCGTACGAGTGAGAAGTGGCCAGACGTGCGGTGAATAGTTATGCAGAGAGCAAGTCCAGAGTGGAGCTGGGTTCAGCCCTCCGGTCAGACGAGGGGAGTTTGGACCCACGGTGTGGATCTGGCCTTGTTGCCTGAGAGCCACGGGTTAGCAGACGGGTGATGGCTGCCGATACGTGTGGCTCAGAGCCCTCTGTGACCCCTCTTCTCTAGGTGGCTTTGTAATGGTATCGGCCTCAACGGCCACCTAGAGCCTAAGTCTCGGGACAGTCTCCTGTTTTGCATGACTTGTCATTCAGGTGTCAGTGTTCTTGGACTTTGGGATATGGAATAGCCCACTCACACGTCCCTCAACGGGCCACCAGGCTGTCAGTCTGATGAGCTAGTACACACGGATTCAACCCTCAGGGCCTGAGTTCTTGCTGTGTGAGGTCGGGTGAGTTCCTTAAGCTTCTGCATCTTTCAGCTGAGAATTTGGGGCCAGATGATTTCTAACACTGGGTGATCTACGCAGAGAGTTTTGGTGTCGCCATCACACCTCCAGCAAAAGGTCCTTCTTCCCGTCAGGCCCATGACAGATGCAGTGAGAGGAGACTTCCCAGAAACGCACAGACTTGCGCTGGAGCTCCCGCAGCAGGACCAGTACCTGAGGCCCCCCCCGGGGACGGAAGGCCATGCACTGGGGGTCACTTCCCAGGGCTATCGCTGAGGACTCAGGGCACAGATGCACATGTGGGGAGGAGCCTGGGGCTGCTGCGGGGAGGCGTGCAGCAGCGACGGGCAGCGTGATGGTCCTTCCAGATGGATTCTCTCCCCTGCATTTCTTACTAACAAATACGAGTGTCTTGTCTTTCCTTTTTTTTTTTTTTTTTAAGATTTTATTTATTTACTTGACAGACAGAGATCACAAGCAGGCAGAGAGGCAGGCGGGGTCGGGGGGAAGCAGGCTCCCCGCTGAGCAGAGAGCCTAATGCGGGGCTTGATCCCAGGACCCTGGGATCGTGACCCGAGCGGAAGGCAGAGGCTTAACCCACTGAGCCACCCAGGTGCCCCAAGAGTGTCTTTTCTTTTTTTAAAAAATTTTTTATTTCTTTTCAGCGTAACAGTATTCATTGTTTTTGCACCACATCCAGTGCTCCATGCAATCCGTGCCCTCTCTAATACCCACCACCTGGTACCCCGACCCCCCCCCCCCCCCCCCTTCAAAACCCTCAGGTTGTTTTTCAGAGTCCACAGTCTCTCATGGTTCACCTCCCCTTCCTATTTCCCCCAACTCCCTTCTCCTCTCCGTCTCCCCATGTCCTCCATGCTATTTGTTATGCTCCACACATAAGTGAAACCATATGAAAATTGACTCTCTCTGCTTAACTTATTTCACTCAGCATCATCTCTTCCAGTGCCGTCCATGTTGCTACAAAAGTTGGGTATTCGTCCTTTCTGATGGAGGCATCATACTCCATAGTGTGTATGGACCACATCTTCCTTATCCATTCGTCAGTGAAGACATACAAACGGCTATCAGACACATGAAAAGAGGTTCATCATCACTAGCCATCAGGGAGATTAAAATTAAAACCACATTGAGATACCACCTTACACCAGTTAGAATAGCCAAAATGAGCAAGACAGGAAACAACATGTGTTGGAGAGAATATGGAGAAAGGGGAACCCTCTTACAGTGTTGGTGGGAATGCAAGTTGGTGCAGCCACTCTGGAAAACAGTGTAGAGATTCCTCAAGAAATTAAAAATAGAGCTTCCCTATGACCCTGCAATTGCACTACTGGGTATTTACCCGAAAGATACAGATGGAGTGAAAAGAAGGGCCACCTGTACCCTAATGTTCATAGCAGCAACGGCCATGGTTGCCAAACTGTAAAAAGAAACAAGATGTCCTTCAATGGACGAAGAGTGTCTTTTCTTATTTCAGATCTTCACAGGAGGGCCTGGGGGCCTCAGTCAGTTGAGCGTCTGACTTTTGGTTCTGGCTCAGGTCATGATCTCAGGGTCGTGAGATTGAGCCCCGCATCAGGCTTGGTGGTGGGTGTTGTGCCTGCTTGGGATTCTCTCTCTCCCTCTGCCCCCCATTCACATGCTCCCTCTCTCCTTCTCTAAAACAAAACAAAAAAAACTTCATACTGTATCATAATCCTGATGTTAGATTTTCAAATCAGCAAACCAGTTCTGCAACCTTGATCTATTTGTTTGCCTCTCTGTGCCTCTGTTTCCTTATTTCTGAGATGGATTTGTAATTATCTGTCTTGTGTCATTATTGGATCAATCAAATTATTCTATGAGTGTTGACTGCAGCATCCGAGAAGGCCAGGTGTTTAATAAATGACTGGCATTTCACGCCCACTCTTGGTGGAGAGGGTGGTGTGTTCGGTGTGCCAAGCGGACAGGGACGTGTGGCCAGCGTCATCTTCCCCACAATCTTCCCGGAGGACTATGGCTCACTGCTTCTCCTCTGTTATGGACTTCTACAGATCATAATTTTCGTTCCACACAATTAAGCACTTAATTAAATACTTTTAAAAACTGTTACAATTGTTCTGTGTATGTAGGTTATGGAGAAGGTCCCTGGCCCACCCTCTTGGAATCCCGGTGCTTTAAGGAAATCGGGGCATCCTGCAGTGCGTACATGGTTGCCTGATCTCTGAAACAACACCAAAATAACAAGAGCAGAACCTGGGCCAGGGCTGCCTTCAGATTCCAGCAGTGGACATCGCTCTGGGCAGCAAGGCAGGGGTACAAAGACTTACAGAGGAAGTCAGACTTGAGCTCGTCTTTAGAGATATGGAGAAAAACAGCCAAATGTTCAGGGTGATGGGAGCAGCGCTAGCCAAGGGCCAAGGGTGGGTACTCACTTGCTCCCTGGAGGGGATGGTGGCAGTTAAGAGTCCGTGGCCAGACGCGCCATGTGGAGTTATGGGAGGCATAGGAAGAGTTAGAAGTGCACAGTTTGATGACCTCGTCTGCTGTCTTGAATTTAAATCTGATCTGGTGTCAAGACTTGATTCTGATGCTGGATTTCAGAGCCAGGAGCAAATTGTGTTCCTGGCTCTAACTGGCAAAAGGCAAACTCACTGTTTCCTTTCTCGCAGCTGGGGACAAAGCCTGCCCTTGCCACCGCACAGAGTTGTTCTGAGGACAGAATGAGATAATAGATACAGAAAACACTTTGAAGAAAATTACAAGTGCTCCAATGTGATGATCTTCTCTTTTCTTTGCCATGGAAACCGGGCCTTTCCCCAAAGTAGGAGTTGTGGGGGTTCAGTCTCAGGAGGGGTTCGGACTTAATTGGAAATCATACCATGATGTTGCCTTCTGGAAGCTTCCCCAGATAATCAGCCAAAGGAGCAGCAACTATCCCTGGAGGCAACTTGGCAAGACCTGGATCCACAGGGGGACACTGACATTTCCCTGAGATACAATGTTGCCCAAACAGGGTGTTACGTTTTCACTCCGCTTTTCCCGCAGGTAGATCTAATTTTTCTTGTCTACTGCAGTCTACAGTGTTAAAGCAAACCAGTCTGACTTTGTACGCTGGGAAAATTCAAATATAATAGCAAATCATGTCCCATTAAGCCAACCCAAGTCTTCACTTTTCTTCAGCTTAAGACAGCGCTAAGCCAAGGGGGAGACGCAGAGTCATAGCCGGCAACGGATCGTGATGAGGCGTCTACCGGCTTAGTGACTCCATCAGCAGCCCAGAAACTTCTGCCGCTGAGACGTGCTTCCTTTTCTGGCGCCGCAGGTGCGAGGGGGCAGGAGAAGCTTGATGCAGTGGCCCGAGTGGATTTATAAAACAGGTTTAATTACCTTTACTGTCAGTGTTTTGCCTTTACCTGAAGAGACACATAAGAAGAGGGTTTTGTGCTTTTATGTATGTGGATTTGAGAAAAACCGTGTTTGGCATTTCCTGGGGTTCCCCAGAACCTCCCCATCCCACCTTGCTCCCCTCGCGCCTGGGGTGGGGGCGGAGCGCTCCGGCCAGACTCCAACCTTCCTGTGTGCTAAGAAAAGCACCTGCCGATGTGGGGGGCTCTCTCCAGGCCGGCAACACTCCTGTTGAGTAACTGTGCGCACAGCCCATGTCCCTGCCCGCCCGCAGTGAGCACCGCCGCCCTCCTCCCAGACCTCACAGCCCCCAGCGAGCCAAACCGAGCTGCGGACTCGGTTCTCTTTTTCTCTCAAGGGCCCCGTGTGTGTCCCGAGCCTCAGGCGTGAGAGGACAGGAAGAGGCTGGGCCGCGGGTGGGTACCGGCCAGGCCAGGACGCCTGCTGCGGAGGGTCTCAGAGAACTGGTATCCTCTCTTAACGCTGTTCTCTCCTTTTTCCAAAGTGAGTGTGTGCTCGGGGGACAAGGATTTAGCAGAGAGCTCGAGACAGGGCGCGTTTTCCCCTTGGATCACTTTTACTGATACTGTTGAAACGCCAGCTGGATTTTTAAAAGAATGAGGGGAAATTGCGGCGTGTCCCCAAGCCCGCTGCACCTGCTCGGCCTGCGAGGGGCCGCGAGCAAGGACAGGCCCCAGCCCCAGCAGGTGCGCGCCCTGCCTGCGCCCCGCTTGGCCGGCCCGCAAGTGAGGTCCCCGCGGTCCCCCGCGCATCTCCCGCGATCTCCGCCTCGTTTCTCCTTCCCTCTCCCTCGGAACGGACGGAGCAGGTACCTGCAGGCGTCCCGCTGCGCCCGCACGGTGGCCCGCGTGGAGCTTCCTCCTGCTCCCGGTCCCGGACCCTCGGCGCCGAGCTGGCCTGGCGCTGCGCGAGGGGCGCCCCGGCCGCTCTAAGCCGGGTGCCGGCCGGCTGGAGCGCGCAGCGCCCTCGCGTTATTCTGCCGTCGGGACCTTCCGTCTCCTTCCCGGATTCTCGCTCTCTGGGCGCAGGCTGCAGAGCCAGTCGTGGCTTGTCACGCGGCTGCCGGAACTCCGGCCCAGGTACTTCTTCGTGAGTCTCACCAAGCTCCTTCTGGGCCGAATTTGGCTTCTTGGTCAGGCTCAGCGGGTTTCTCCTCGGTTGCAGGCCGCTGCGCGTGGGACACCCAGGGCCGCTCAGGTGCGGTAAGAAGCAGCCAGAAGCTGCAAAGAGGCGAGATGAAGGTACTTTCCCTTGGCAGTGAGGACAGCCGCAGCAAGGCCGGTGTATCTCATCTTTCCCAGCGGCCAGGGGCTCGAGGGACACTCGTGGGGGGAGGGCAGGCCAGCAAGCAGGCAGCGGGCCGTGGCCTTCCACGGACATGTTTAGGATCCCTCCCTGTGGCCAGCCAGGTGCTGGGACTGTGAAGACTTTAAAGCCCTTGAGGGTTGACATTTCTTTCTGTCTTTCTGTCTTTCTTTTTTTTGTTGTTTTTTTTTTTTAAGATTTTATTTATTTATTTGTCAGAGAGAGAGAGGGAGAGAGAGCGAGCACAGGCAGACAGAACGGCAGGCAGAGGCAGAGGGAGAAGCAGGCTCCCCGCCGAGCAAGGAGCCCGATGTGGGACTCGATCCCAGGATGCTGGGATCATGACCTGAGCCACCCAGGCGTCCCAGAGGGTTGGCATTTCTTACCGGCGTGCTGATCCTGTCCCTTCGGTCCCACAGAAAACCCACCTGGAACACTATGGAAGCCTCGGCTACGACTGCCCGCTCTGTGTTGACCGGGATCAGGGAAACACCAGGACGAAGGAGAGATTTCAGCAGAAACACAGAGGGGCAGGCAAAGGAGATGGGCGGAGAGGGAAGACATGGGCCCTGCGCGGGGGAGGGAGCTAGAAGGAGGCTAGGGAAGGAGGGAGGGAAATCCAGAAAGAGGAGCCAGGACCAGGAGGCGGGCCGACGGGGTCCTGGTCTCTCCCTCCTGCATCCTGCTTTTACCTTGCGGATTTCCGTCCTCCAGGAGTCCCGAGAAGAGAGACAGTCCCATCAGTTAGATGCTACTTCTTCTCGCTGCCAAGTGGAAGGGAGAAGCTCCCAGAGATCAGACGTCACATGATTTTCCTGTGAGCCACACCCCCGCCACCGGCCACCACTGGGATTTGTGAGAAAGGACAGGTAAAGCAGGGACTCGACGCCGTGCCGACACGCGCTCCCCGTCCTTCCTGGCACCCCCACGTGAGAAAGGAGACCAGCTGTCACCTTGAAGACACTGCTTTTTCCTGAACATTCTTCAAGGGTTTCTTGTCCTTCATGTATAGACATACTGGGTCACGGGTGTTCTACAAATACGTGTTGAGTCAATCCACCCCACCACTTAGATACGAAAACTAAATCACAGACAGCCCCTACAGCAGAGCATTTTGGTGGAAATGTACCATATTTTAGATCTTCAGCCCATAGCATGAGAGACAACGTGCTCTGCCTTCCCTCGTGCCGGCAGCGATCAGAATTAAATGTCCTCTGCATCCTTCCTTTATCTCCCAAACCCTAAGTATTCAATGAAATTAATATATATTAATGTCATATAGCGTAGACAATTAATGTGTGTTTAATGTGGGTCATGAATAAAAAATATTTGGTCCACCCTGCAGAGCTCTGCATGTCTTTCTCCAGTGGAGAGCAGTGATTTCCTCCTCCTCGGAGAGGTTGTAGAAGGTTTCCAAGGCCTCCGTGGGCCGATGGGGACTAAAGCCAGTTTCTGGGGCCTTCTAGGGCTGGGGAGCTCCCTCCAGCTGCCGGCGGGGTCTCCAGAGATCACACTGAAGTGGAAGAGTTTCAGCAGACGTGGACCCTCGTCCTACGCAGGAGAGCAAAGCTGGCCCAGAGAGACTCAGCACAGACCTGAGGGGCTCGGAGGCCACCCGGCTGTGAGAGGGGCTTTGTCTTCAGCAAAGGGAGTGCATTTATTTCCCGTCATGGACAAAGAAGCAGAGAAGGCTGAAATTCTCACTGGTTGGCCCAATGGAACCTCGCGAGAGGGAGGCTCTGCCCACAGCTGTGAACCGGGCTTCAGATCTCTGTCCTGGACTCGGACCTACAGAAGGCTGAGCCTGTCCCCCAGTTCTGCTTCAGGTTCTCAGGACTGTGGTAGACAGTGATGGGGGGAAAGCCGTCCAGGAGGAAGAACCTTCCTGGGGCCTGTCTGCTCCTGCAGGCAGCCACCACTTTCAGGAGCTGGGCTGGAGAGACCCCAGAGCGCGGCACGAGCCCTGCTCCTTTTCCTGGCCCGAGTCGCTCCTGAAGATCCTTCGTTCTCCTGGTTCTCTGATCTTCCCAAGCCGACCCGCACACAGACTCGCACACAGACATGGTGTGGTGAACGTGAGGCCTCTGTGCCTGCACGCAAGGTCGTCACCTGGGACGCACCCAGGTGTGTGCCTCTGAGAGTTCCGTTATGTTCCAGATTTGTGTCAGATGCGCGTCGCTGGTGAGCAGAGCCAGGCATCCCAGACCTCTGGGGACCAGGCACTGCTGCCCAACGAGCAGGGCTGCCCCGCACGTTCTGGGGAGCCTCGGAAGAGCTGAATTCTGGGAAGCTCCGGGTAGCCCTTGCTCCCAACTGAACCCAACTTTGTGGGACAACTTGTTGCTGGGTTAGAGGAAAAAACAAGTTCTCATATAATTTTAAGATTAAAATAAATGGTCTACATGAATCACCCTCTTATCCATCTGACAACAAGGTTATTTACTCTGGATTTTATGCCAGAATTCAAAGAGGATTCTTTTTGATTTTTCTGTCCGTGATCTTCTCCATCCTATCCTGGCTATTACTGAGAATAACCCCATTCCTGATAAGACTGACTCATTAATTATGGCGACCAGGATGGCCTTATGGGTCCTCAGCCCGAGGAAGCGTTGGACAGCTTCTTCCTGGCTCTGTCCCATGATCTCTCTTTTTTAGAGCATTTTCCTTAGAAGATGTAAGTGTACATTCTTTCTCTGCCCCTTGGAGATATAAATCCTTTTAAAAGCTTCCTGCCAGTTTTACAACCCCGAACTGTCATTCTCAGGGATGTGGGCGCCATCCCTTGAAATGTACCCATCTGGGGAGATGGTGCCCAGTCTCCTGCTGTGTGGGGGTGGGAGCCTGACTCTGGCGGACACCTTGCTCCCGGGCATAAAGCTGCCTCCTGCTGGGAAGAGACAGGGAACTTGCTTTTCCTTTGGGGAAGGCTAATTAGCACAAAGAGGTGTTCTGTGCTCCCTTCCCCTATCCTGGCCCCTAAAACAAAAAACAAAACAAAACAAATACCCTCAGCCTTTGTTTCGGCAGAAGTGAGTTCACGGTGTTGTTTTTTTCTCCCTGCTATTGCGACAGCCTGGAGTAAAGTTTTCTTTTTCTGTTTAATTTCATCCGGGGCAATTTTTGCTTAGACAATAATGGGGACAGAAAAAAAAAAAACCTAGAGGGAACAAAGATCGAAAGGTAAAGGCAAGGGTGTCAGGGAGCCGACGAGAGTCAAGGAAAGGTTGGATGACAATGACCATGGCTCTCCCGGGGTCCCCTGGATCGAATGTCTTTAAGCTTTGTCTGGATCTCAGGACTCCATATGTTTCCAAACAACCAAGGAGGCCCTAGGATTTTGTGGCTTTTGGACACAATGCCCTGTGTTTTTTTCGGGGTGGCTTCTCAAAAGTGTTGGGGCAGTTTCTGGGTTGTTTTAAACATTTTAACAAATGCCACATTCCATTGTGTCTCTGCCTTGCAGCTCCCTAAGCCAAAGGTACGAGTTTTCAGGCTAAGAAACCGCATCCAGAAATAACATTGTAGGTAGGAGTGAAAATGAGATGGCTAACGGGATCACGCATGGATCCTGCCGGGGCTGGAGAGCAGAGTGGGAGACAGCCACTCGCCACGGCCGTGTGGCTGCTGTGCTTGAAGGTGCACGGAATGCATGTCATCCCGCGCTGGTGGCGGCCATCAGAGGGCACATGCATTGCTCGAGGCCCATCCACGGTGGCCTGGGCCTCTCGAAGCCTCATCCGGAGTCCGGAGCTTCCACACTGAGTGTTGAAAGGCCTCTGGCCTTGACACTCTCCTCCGACTGGCTTGGCCTGTCCAAGGACCCTAGACCACAGCTTCCAACTCAGCCTGTCCTGGAGCCATCGCTTCGTCTCCACATCCTAGCCGCCTTCCGGATTCTCAGTCACTGCTAGTTGTCTTTCGTTCTGGCAACTCAACAAGCTCAAAGCCTGGGAGTCGTTCACCGCCCCTGAGTTAGAACGTCCTGCAGATTTCAGCTCCATGATTCTCGAACCCGTCCCACGCTCTCCTCTACTATCACGTGGTGCCTCAGCTCCTCGCCTTCTCCTGCCCAGACCAGTGTAGGCGCCTCCACTGGGCCACCCGTCCGTGCTACTTATCAGTTCTTTCCCCACTGCCCTGCTGGGTGAACAATTTTTCAAATACAAGAGCAATCCTGTCATTCCCTGACTAAAACCCTTCAGTGGCTCCCCAGTGAGGGCAGAGTGACATCCAAGCTCGCCAACCAGGCACCCGTGACCCTGTCTGACAGTCTTTCTCTCATCCCTCTAGCTCTGCCCAGGCCATTTCCAACAATCTTGACCGGCGCGTCCCTTCCTGGAGCAGGGCTTCCCGCTCGCTCTCACTTTTCGTCGCTCTCTGCATATTGCCAGCCCACACTCTGAACTGCTCACATTCCCAACAATTTTACATCCCTTTTGGCCCTTGGATTGGGTACAAACAAAGGACCCACAATAACTGAATGAGCCACTTGCTCATTCCCACTCCCAGGACAGGGATCCTAGGGCTTAGGGATCCTTTAGCAACACCACAAAGGACTAAGACCCAGGGGGCATCACTCCACCTCCCTCAGCAGCTTCCTCCATCTGGTTTCCAGTTGAGACCATGTGAGCTGGCGTACCGTCTTACCCTGCCCGACTGTGCTCTGCCCACTCCCTTTTCCTGAGAGGACTCCCTCGGCACCTCACATGGACAGGGCTGCCTGCGTGACTCAACTGGGTAAGCATCTGACTCTTGGGTTCAGCTCAGGTTGTGATCTCAAGGTCATGAGATCGAGCTCCACGTCAGGCTCCGTGCTCAGCACAGAGTCTGCTTGAGATTCTGTCTTCCTCTCCCTCTGCCTCTCCTGCTCCTGCTCATGCTCTCTCTCTCAAATGAATAAATAAGTTTTTAAAACAAAGACATCACATGGAGATGAATCCTTGTCTTCAGCTTCTAGGGAACGTATAGGACAATGAAAGTTGGCCTCTATCCTAAAGAACAAATAAGTCAGTAATACCAGAATAATAATGAATAGGTTCCTAATGGGATCAAACAAGAAGATGATGAGTGGATGCCCTGTGGGATGGAGCATTTGAGGTGGGCAGAGATGGGTTCCTTGGGTGGGACTTTCAACAGAAGTATTATTGGTTCCTGCCATCCCTTCCTCTTAGAATGCTCACTTGCCCTTTAAGCTTGCTTCCCCATTAGAGTCTAGGATATAAAGACCTAGGATTCAATTTGCAAACACTTTAAAAATGTATGAACTCTCACAATTATCAAATGGTAAATCTTTGATTATTCATAGATTAATTGGAAATAGGAGCAAAACTATTTTTACCTACTGTAATGGCACCAGTGTATTTTCTGTGACCAGCTCTTCCTTTGAATAAGGCATTTGGCAAAAACTGATTAAAATTCAAAAGGTTGGCCAGGGAGGTCTACACTTCAAATTATAGTGATGCTTGCCTTAGACTCATTTGCTGTTTTTCCCATTATTTCTTCAGGATGCATTAGGCATTGCCTCAGTCTGGGTTATGGTTAAAGATTTCTATTTCCCTTCTTTAATGTAGTTAACATAACTTGAATTTTCTGGTCCTATCAAAGTACTACCTCCCCCCCCCCCCCGATGTTAAACCTCTGATGGGATTTGAATAATGGGCTGCAATATAACCTCAAAAAACAGATTGGATCTCAAATTCATGAATGTGTATTTATCCTTTAGTTTTGTCTGAAATGCCTGGTTATATGCCATAGGACAAACGCCATTCCTATTAAAATAAATAGAAGAAAGAAGAAATGTACTTCATTTTAGGAGTTTTAAAAGGGAATCTTCAAAATACAGATTTTAAAAATTTAAACTGAAAGATTCAAGTATTAAAATAGATGTAACTTATCTGGTTTAATCCCCATTCATTTTGAGTTAAAAAAGCAAGTAAGGAACCCGATACAAATACCTGAGACAGGGTACGTTTGCTTATTCTAAAAGCAATGCACACTTATTACGAAGAATTCTTTAAATACACAAAATACACAGAGAAAATAAAAAGTAAATATCACCTACAATTCTTTCTCCTAGAGATAGCCATTCAATATTTGGCTCTTTTTCTTATAATCTACACTTTTCCTATGTACCATTTCAAAGCCTAATTGTAATTAAGTATATAGAGAGCTTTACAATAATTTTTTTGAGGTTTTTAAAATTTTTATTATGAGTGTAATCTTTTAAAAAGACAAGTAAGAATGAAGAATTGAAATGTTGGCACAATAATTTGAAGGTTAGAAGCTAAAAATAGTTAAGTCTAAATCTTAGTTTGAATATAAGAAACATTAGTAGTATACTTGAATCAATTTTCAGAAATTTAATTTATGCTAAATGAGGAGTATATCATGACTAAGTTACTTCTTATATAGTATTATCTTAAAGAAGTGTTCCTGTTTTATTCAGAGTGTACAATTTTTTAAATTTTTAAAAATTTTTTCAGCATAACAGTATTCACTGTTACAATAATTTTTCATATAAGTTTTTTTAAGAAGTGTTCTTCCTTTCATCCAATGTTGCCAGCTTTAAGAATTTTTTTCCAACAAAAAAAATCGTATGTCAGGTGACATCACGGAAAATGACAAAATAGGGCACTCAAAAAATTGGTAGCGCTACTGAAATACCCATAAGCTGACAAAAAAGCCTCCGATTCATATCAAAATCACAAGAAGCCCAGAATAGCCAACTGATCTTGAAAAAGAACGAAGTTGCAGAACACAAACTTCCTGATTTCAAAACTTGCTATAAAGCTACAGCAATTAAAACAGAGTTGTCCTGGCCTAAGGACAGATGTATAGACCCATGGAATAAAGTAGAGATTCCAGAAATAAATGCATTCACCCATGGCCAAATGATGTACCACAGAGGTGCCAAGGTCATGAAACGGAGAAAGAATGGTATGTTCAACAAATGCTGTTGGGATAACTGGAAAGCCACAAAAAACTGGACGGCCCTTCCCAAAGCACCAGCAATGAAAGAAACAGATAGCTTGGGCTTTATCAAAGTTGAAGACCTTTGTGCATCAAACAATGTAATCAAGAAAATGAAAAGGCAGCCTAATCACATCTCTGATAAGAGTTTTGTATCCCAAATATATAAAGAACTCTTACAACTCAATGACAAGGACTTCACGAGACATTTCTCCAAAGAAGAACGACAAATGACCAATAAACACAAGAAAAAATGCTCAACAGCATTAGACATTAGGGAAATGCAAATAAAGCCCCAGTGAGTTACTACTTAACACCCAGTTGAATTATTATAATAAAAAATATGAAATATCAAATGTTGGCAAGGGTGTGGAGAAATTGGAACCCTTGAATGTTGGGAATCTAACATCCTCCTGCCATCATGGAAAACAGGTTGGCTGTTCCTCATAAAGTTAAACATAGATTATCATAGAACCCAGTAATTCCACTCTAGTTATAGACCCAAAGAATTGAAAACACGTGCCGAAATAATGCACATGCATGTTCACAGCAGCAAGTGCCCAAAAGGCAGAAGTAGCTGAAGCGTTCACCGATGGGAAAGCAATAAACAAATTGTGGTGTGTACATGCAACGGAACATTATTAATCCATAAAAAGAAACGAAGCTCTGATCATTCTACCATGTGGATGAATCTTAAAACCTTATTCTAAGCTAAAGAAGTTGGACACAAGAGATCGCATATTGTATGAGTCCATTTATATGAAATATCCAGGGTAGATAAATCTATAGAGACAGAAAGTAGTTGACTCGCCGCCAAGAGCTGGGGAGACAGGGAAGGGGAAAGTCTTTTGGGGTATATAAAGGTGGTGGGTGTACAACATTGTGAATGTACTAAATGTCTCTTAGTTGTTTGCTGTAAAATGGTTTTCATTGACTTTCTCTGCTTGACTTATTTCACTCAGCATAATCTCCTCCAGTCCCGTCCATGTTGCTACAAAAGTTGGGTATTCGTCCTTTCTGATGGAGGCATCATACTCCATAGTGTATATGGACCCCATCTTCCTTATCCATCTGTACTGTTGAAGGGCGTCTTGGCTCTTTCCACAGTTTGGTGGTTGTGGACATTGCTACTATGAACATTGGGATGCATGTGCCCCTTCTTTTTTTTTTTTTTTGGCTGTTTTTTTTAAAAATTAATTAATTTATTTATTTTCAGAAAAACAGTATTCATTATTTTTTCACCACACCCAGTGCTCCATGCAATCCGTGTCCTCCATAATACCCACCACCCGGTACCCCAAACTCCCACCTCCCCACCACTTCAAACCCCTCAGATTGTTTTTCGGAGTCCAGAGTCTCTCATGGTTTTCTTTTCACTACATCTGGATCTTTGAGGTTAATGGCTAGCAGTGCAATTGCAGGGTCATAGGGAAGCTCTATTTTTAATTTTTTGAGGAATCTCCACACTGTTTTCCAAAGTGGCTGCACCACGTGCATTCCCACCGACAGTGTGAGAGGGCTCCCCTTGCTAACACTATTTGTTTCCTGCCTTGTTAATCTTTGCCATTCTAACTGCTGTAAGGCGGTGTCTCGGTGTGGTTTTGCTTTAAATCTCCCTGAGGGCTAATGATGGTGAACATTATTTCATGTGTCTGCTAGCCATTTGTATGTCTTCTTTGGAGAAGTGTCTGTTCATGTCTTCTGCCCATTTTTTGACATGATTATCTGGTTTCACTTACTTGAGGAGCATAAGGAATAACACGGAGGGCATGGGGAGATGGAGAGGAAAAGTGAGTTGTGGGAAATTGGAAGGGGAGACAAACCATGAGAGACCCAGGGATGGGGCACCTGGGTTGCTCAGGGGGTTAAGCCTCTGCCTTTGGCTTGGGTCATGATCCAAGGGTCCTGGGATCGAGCCCTGCATCGGGCCCTGCATCGGGCTCTCTGCTCGGCAGGGAGCCTGCTTCCTCCTCTCTCTCTGCCTAGTTGTGATCTCTCTCTCTGTCAAATAAATAAATAAAAATCTTAAAAAAAAATAAACAAACTAAGGGTTTTGAAGGGGAAGAGGGTGGGGGTTGGGTGAGCCCCGTGGTGGGTATTAAGGGGGGCATGTATTGGATGGAGCACTGGGTGTGGTGCATAAACAATGAATCTTGGAACACTGAAAAAATAAAATAGAAAAAAGTCATAGAACTAAATACCAAGGGAAAAACAAATGAGTGCACCCCCAAACTGGTTATTTAGTCAGCAGTAACATAACAGTGCCAAGTCCTGGCTTTGATAGTTTCAGCTCCACGGTCACTTGATGTCCCTTGTCCAAACACTCCATGCCCGCCCAGGCATGGCAGCGTTCCATGAGTTGTTTTGTAAGATGCGTGGCTCTCTTTTACAGATGTCAAGGTTTTGCTCCTGAGCATAGGAACTGAGGTCATGATTCTCCTGCTGGGGTTTCCATAAACTCTACCCAGAGTCTTTTCCCACCGTAGTTATCTCTAATAACACAGAGTCTCCTGGGTTGTATGGCCTGTGTCAAGGAGGCTTGTACCACATCCTGGACCTCTGACAGCCTTAGTATCGTCTGGTGTGTGGGTCTGAGCAGTGGCCCCAACTGTGGAGCATGCCGCCTGCAGGACTCGCCTCACGGTGCTGCCGTCTTCATGTATGTATCAATTGATATGTATCAATGTATACATTGATACGCATCAATTTATTCTTAACTGGGAGAGCAAGTCTGAGATCCCTAAGCATTCCAGCAATATGGTCAGCCCTTTAATCTTCTCCTCTGAACTCTGGACTATACGTGTGTTATCAAGTGAACTTGCTGCTTCTGTCCCACGTGACATGATGTCTTCAGCATATGGGTGCGTGTGATGTTCTGCAGAATATCCAGATAGCGTGGTTCTTTTTGAGCAGCAAGGTCCCTGGCTCCATGAAGGCAGACCGTAAATGTGTGCTGCGGTCTGTTCCAAGGGGCTGAGATTTCCTTTTTCAATAGAGATGGAACAGAATGCATATCCCACATGAGAAGTCATGTACACGGCACCTGAGGTCATGTTCATCTGCTCTAATAGAGATACCACAACTGCACAGAAGCTACAAGCACAGCTGCTGCTCAGGTGAGCTGGGCGTGGGGGCCAGGCTGGCCAGGTAACCGGGAATGTCAGGGAGCACCACCACTGAGGTCCTTCCGTTTTGAGGGCAGAACTAATCCTCACATTCCCTCCGAGGTGCAGGATTTTTCATGATTTACTAAGCTGGCAGGGAAGTGAGACACAATTTCAAAAGCTTCCGCTTGGCCATCTTCAGTACAATAGTTCTCATTTCACAGGCCAAGAACTAACAAAAGGGTTCTGCCAAAGACAATGTGTATTTATTTCAGTTACACATTCGGCGACCAGGAAATGCCCTCCAGCATGGCCCTGGACCCGATGGGGGCTCCGTATACCATTCTGGCCTCAGAAGGCCATTCGTTGTCTGCCCCCTGCACACACCACGCAGGCACTGGCGGCAGCATTATGATGACGTATATATCCTTGGGAACCTCTGTCTGACAGTTCTCAAAATATGTGGTATTCTCTTTCCCTCAGGGTGTGTTACCTATGTAAACGGCCATAATTCCCCCCTGGGGAAAGCCTGGGGAAATCATTATTCTATACAGTGGTTGCAGTGCTCAAGATCTTTTTACCTAGGCAGCAGGCCTCCCCATCAGTCAGTGGGCTCTGGGTCTGAAAAACGAGCAAAATTTAGAAACTGGGCCATGGAGCATGTTTTTTGTTAGGGCGGCTTCTCTCAGCCTTTTGGTCATTTATCCTTGATTTCTGGGCTGATAAACCCGTGTTGGCTGCCGATCGATCTTGATCTGACATACACTGTGTTCTAGTAACTATATCCCTAGTTCTTTTGGTATCAGAAATTCGGACGGTCACTCTGATCATGCTACCCACTCGATAATTGTCCTACCCTGTCCCTGATGGCTATGCATTGTCATCTTGTTTCTATTACTTAGACATTCTCTCATCCCCATGAATAATAGTGAATCTGGTTCTGTGAAAACACCTTCTACCGTCAGCTCTATCCGACAGAAGATGACCACCCCTGAGTTTCTCCATAGTGCTGGTGTCCTTCTCATCATCACGATAAACACAGCTTATTGTTTTGGCCCTTATGGTCTTATATCCATGTTAAAATACAGACTTTGCTGAGTCTTCAATCCTTTCTTCCACCCTGTGCCGTGAAAGTTCTAGCCTTGATGCTTAACTTGGTGTTGGTCATTGCTTTATCAGGCTTCTGAAAGCTGTCTTACTAGCATGTCCGCACCCACTCTTTGAGGTGCTGCCAGGAAGCTAACGTCTGTGTCATGGTAGCATTCTCTACACCCTCCATTCACAAATAAACTTCCATCATCCAGACCTACATTCCGGGCCTTGACTCAGCATCCTCAGGATCCTGACCTCAACACACTCTGCCAGCAGGTGCCAGCACCTGCTGACTCATTACAACAGCTTACTCAGGATATAGCCCCTCGCTCCTTTGGCAGAACCAGAACTTTTTCAGCCAGGTTATGTTTGGATTGATCCCTTATTATTGCTCTAGTGACCAGGAGGGAAAGTGTGTGTCAATCCTGGGAATGGGAAGGAATGAAGGAGTCAGGGAACATATGTGTCATTTTGTAAGGCAAAGTCTTCCACATCATCCTTCAGCAAATGCAGAACGCTACACCTAACTGGGAGGATTTGGCTCCTTCTCTAGACCCACAGGGTCTACAATTCCGGGTTTTTCCATTGTGTGCTCCCAGATCTCCCTATGCTGAGCCTCAGGGTCCCACCCTTCTCAATAATGGCCTTGACCTTGGCAGAATGTTCCTTCTAGAGTTGAAAATTAACCTTCTCTGGAGCTGTATTTATCTTATAAGCTGGTTCAGGAAATGATACACAGATTTGTTTTCTGCCCTTCGGCTCATCAGGAGATGAAAGCTTTTTTACATACAGCTAAAGAAGTCCTCTGGTTTCACAGTGAGCCTCTAATTGATGATTAATGACCCTCAGCCACTTTAGTTTTTCTCCCACTCATCCATCATCTAATTCCGTGATCTTTGCAATTTCTCTTTCCCAATATTTCTCTAATAACTGCAAAGTTGCCTGTTGTGCCAGCCAGTACATTTCCTTCCTCTGGTATCCTGTCCTCTTTCACTACTGATGAAGGTTCTAGCACTGTGTCACTACCACAGACCAGGGTCTTGCTATGCTCTACCTACCATCACTATAGTGCTTAGTGTCAGCCCACCGGCAGATGACCCCAAATTCCATTTTAGAGTCTATTTCTTCAGACCACACCCGGTGTTAGATGTCATCGATCAGGTAATCCATGAATCAGACCATGAGAGATATTTATGAAAAAAATCTATTGGGTTATGCCCTTGAGATCAACACCCACAGGGGAGTGATGGATGGAGGAAAGGTAGAAGCAGAAGCTGAACAGTGATCTACTTACAAAAGGGCCTCTCCAGGTTGTGTGGGGAGACGAGATTGCTCCTCAAGGTTGCCCTAAAGGAAGGATAGGAAGTCAAGTGTCATCAGATCTGGGCTGTCCCCGGAAAGACCCATGACCTTAGGTGAGAAGACTGTTTTCATCTGAGAACAATTGCTAGAGAGAGAGTCTGGTAATAGCTGTCTATAGCCAACATTTCCATAATCTGGTTAAATTAATTATTCAGTACTAGAGGGCAGAGGTAGGATTTGAGAACTGTACCCCTGAATCCAGCAGCTCAATGAGTTTTAAAATTATTTTAACAAGTGGAAGAAATAAAGGGGCAGAGATTCTAAGGGGTGTTTAATTCCAAATTTGGGGAGAATTCTAGGCTCTAGCTTGAACATTGAAAATATGACATTGGAGCAAGTATGAGATTAGGCAATGTTTCAGCTCCCTGCAGACTAAAAAATGCTAAAGGAAATCTTTCAGATGGAAGAAAACTGATGCCAGATGAGAAGGTGAATCTACATAAAAAAATGAAGGGCATCAGATATTGGAGATGTAGGAGTAAATACAAAAATAAAAATCCTTTTCTTTTAAGAAAATTCTTTAAAAATATCTGGATGTTTAAAGAAAGATGATAATGTTTTGGGCAGTTTATGCAGAAATAAAATGTATAAAAATGATAGCACAAAAGATCGGAAGGAGTAAATTAAGACACACTGTTAAGAAGTATTTACATTCAGACTGAAATTGTATTATTTTATTTGAAGGTAAACTCTGAGAAATAAAAAATGCCTTTCAATTATAAACTGTCAAAAAAAGGACAAAAAAACTAAACATGGAAAAAAGCAAATCTCCTGTAGCAGCTGGAAATGACAACTTTTCTCTCAGAAACTGATAGAGTAAATATACAGAAGATCAGTAAGAATATAGAACACATGAATAGAGTTGTCAATCAACTGATCTAATTGATATTTATGCAGCCTACTAGTGGCAAAATACATATAATTTCAATTGTACGTTGAATTATTAAAAATTCACTAAGATAGACTGTCTCCCAGGACACCAAACATTTCTCAATAATCCTCAAATGAATTAAACCATGCAAAAATACAATCTCTGAATCACATGAAACTGAAATAGAACAACAAGGATACATCTGGCAAACCTCATTGATGTTTGGACACTAAACAAGATACTTTCAAATAACCCATAGGTTTAAAAAAAAAAAGAAAGGAAAACACAAGAAAATAGTTTGGATTAAGTGAAGATGAAAAAACGATGTAAGAAACCTTGGTGTGTGCAGGGAAAGCAGGGTTTATGAAAAATGTATACCTTGTAAACAAAAGATCTAAAAATAAATAATTAAATATTCCAACTTGAAAAGGTAAAGAGAGAGATGAGGGAAAATTGAGCAAGAATAAGTATAAAGAAGAACATATTAAGTGAGGCCTGCCCAGCTGGAGACAATGGCAGTAGCCTTCATCCCTCTCTGCCCAGGTTTTGTTCAGAAGGATGGAGAACAGCAAGGAAGGAGGGATAAAAGAACACAAAACTACGCCCTCAGAATAACAGAAAATGCTCATATTTCAAAATCACTATGTTAAAAAGCAGGGAGTGCTAACTTTGTGTGTTCAGCCTCTCATGCTCCTTCCCCACGCACACCTTACAGACCAATCCCAAGGACAGGGAGAGAAAAGAAGAGGGCTAGCACCCCACCCAGGCTGACCCAAAACCATGGCCAGAAAGGCGGAGTCAGCCCTCAATCCGAAACTGTTGGAAAGCATCTGGAGTGCCAGAAGGGACTTGAAAGTATGCACACAGTGAAGGGGTCGTCTTCAAAATGAATGACTTTCCTGGTAGGAAGAAACAGGGCGAAGGAAGGGAGACAGGACGGTGGCAGCCGGGTGGTGAAGGGGAGAGCGCGAAGGGGGCTTTCTACGGTCTTGCTGCAAAAAACAGAAGAAGCAGAGCCCCTCCCCCTCCCCACACATACTCATGCTAAAACCAAGTCCCCTGAAGTCCCCGAACTTTGCTTCATTAAAAGTGGGGGTCATTGTTCCACTTGGAATTTGGTAAATGACTTTAGTCCCACAAAAATGAATAGCAAAAATTTAACATGTCCCCACAAGTTGTTGCAACCCCCCCCCCCCCCCCCAAAGTTCAATTCAACACACACCCACGGAGGTCAATTCCCCATCTGACAAATCATCACGGAGCAGAAGAAACTCCTAGGGGAGTTGCATGGATCCAGACAAGCATTTGATGACGTGAGAAAGAACCCTGAACACAACCAACACAAATGAACAAACAAACGAAAACACCCAGAGAAAAATAAAACAGAGTTCTTTAAACTCAGGAAAGAAATGAAAGGAAAGACAAAGTTATCTCAGATTTTAGTAATACATTACAAGAGGCAGATGCAAATGAAAATTTAATGAGAACCCCATTTTTTGATACGATTATTGTTTTTTGAGTGTTGAGTTTGAGGAGTTCTTTATAGATCTTGGATATCAGCCCTTTGTCTGTAGTGTCATTTGTGAATATCTTCTCCCATTCCATGGGTTGCCTCTTTGTTTTGTTGGTTGTTTTGTTTGCTGTGCAGAAGCTTTTGATCTTGATGAAGTCTCAGAAGTTCATTTTTGCTTTTGTTTCCTTTTTATTTGGAGACCCTGCAATTGCACTACTAGGTATTTACCCTAAAGATATAGATGTAGTGAAAAGAAGGGGCCTATGCACCCCAATGTTCAAAGCAGCAATGGCCATAGTCACCAAACTGTGGAAAGAGCCAAGTTGCCCTTCAACAGAAGAATGGATAAAGAAGATGTGGTCCATATATACTATGGAGTATGATGCCTCCATCAGAAAGGATGAACACCCAACTTTTGTAGCAACATGGACGGGACTGGAGGAGATTATGCTGAGTGAAATAAGTCAAGCAGAGAGAGTCAATTATCATATGGTATCACTTGTTTGTGGAGCATAAGGAATAATAAGGAGGGTATTGGGAGAGCAGAAGTGAATTGGGGGGACTAGGAGGGGGAGAAGAAGCATGAGAGACTGTGGACTCTGAGAAACAAACTGAGGGTTTTAGAGGGGTGGGGGTGGGGGATGGGTGAGCCTGGTGGTGGGTACTAAGGAGGGCACGGATTGCATGGAGCACTGGGTGTGGTGCATAAACAACAAATCTTGGAAAACTGAAAAAATAAGTTAAAAAAATTAATGAGAACCATTGAAAAGGGTAAGAAAATGATAAAAATAATTTTTAAATGAGGCTAAAAAAATAAAATCACATAAATTTAGTAGAATGGATGACAGGTGAAGTAAGAAAACCATTTCTATTTTGGGGGTCAAGGAAGAAAGTAGAACAACAGGACTAATTTTTAAAATTATAACCCAAGAAAACCTTCTGGGAAAAAAAGAAAAGAAAAGATCACTTCAATCTTTACCTTGAAAGGACTTACCAGACACCTGGGAACATTAATTCAGAATGATCAACTCTGAGACATATCTCAGTAAGATGTTTAGATTTCGAAGATAAAAAAGTTTCTGAGTCTCAAGCAAAAACATCAAATAATTTACAAAGATAAAAGAATTAGGCTGTCATCTGATTCTTCAAAAAAGGAACATAAAGGAAGACAAAAATAAAGCAGCATTTTTAAAAAGTATCAAGACTACTGGAAAGCTGTTCTTAATATATGAAGTAGTAAGGGAACCCTGTGCCCATAAGTGTTGCCTGAAGACTTTATTCGAGCATGAGCTTGAATGACCAAATCCAGAACAACTTGAGGAAGAAAGTAAATGGTGATCGTCACAAATAATAAGTTATAAAATAAATATGTATAAGTCCATATGAACAGATATCATTGAATCTAATATATGTATCATGTATTAGATACATATATCTAACTAGATCCTATATCTAATACACTGTGTATCATATACCTAATGAATACATTTGTGGAATGATACAAAAGAAAATCACCATTGAGCAGATACCACAGCAAATATTGTCATCATATCATCATCACGATGACGATGCTAAAATTAGTTGAGAAACCAAATAACTGATTAAAGGCATCTCCCTACAAAATGGTCACCCATTCCAGTAGGAAAGATAGTAATTTTACTGTTTAGAAATCTGGCAGGAAGTACATCAGCCACATGACCGAAGTTAATATAACCAGTGATAAGACACATTGCTGCCTCCTTATATGAGGCACTGAAAT
The DNA here is from genome assembly GCF_022355385.1 of Mustela nigripes. NCBI lineage: Eukaryota > Metazoa > Chordata > Mammalia > Carnivora > Mustelidae > Mustela > Mustela nigripes. The sequence continues at coordinate 3,887,952 of NC_081560.1, read as the reverse complement.
TAAGAGAAGAATCAAATTGATCTTAACGTCAAAAAATGAAATGCTTAGGAATACATTTAACAAAATGCATTCACTACATATACATTAAAAAACTACATAAGGGTTTTTTTTGAGATAAATTTAAGAATAAATAAGTGGAGAAATACATCACATCTCTGGGTTGGAAGATTGCATATTATTTAGATAGAAATTGTCTCCAAAATTGATGTATGGATTCAACATAATCCTAATCAGAACTCCGTCTGGCTATTTCATAAGTTTGATAGGTTGATTCTTGAGAGCTTGTTTGGAGGTTCTAGCAGGGGAGCGCAGCTACTCGTATACCCTTAACCGAAGAACGGTCCTCTCCTCTATCGGGGAAGGTCGTCCTCTTCGACCGAGCACACAGCTTTGGGAGGGACGCACATGGAGCGGTGAGGGAGGAAGGGGACACCCGCCTAGCCAGTCAGATCAGCCGAATCAACCCTGGCGATCAATGGGGTGACAGATGTCGCAGCCAGATCGCCCTCACATCCTGATAGGTTGATTCTAAACTTGGATGCATATGCAAAGAATCCTAAATGGCCACAGCGATCTCGAAGGGGAAGAACAAAACTAGAGGACTTACCATAACTGATTTCAAGACTTACTGTAAAGCTGTAATAATCAAGATTGGATAGTGTTGTCATAGAAACAGATATACAGATCAATGGAACAGAACAGGAACAAGAAAAAGGCAAACCTAAATAGAACATGAATTTTCAAAGAAGCTGTCAAGGTAATGAAATGTAGTGAAAAACCCTCAACTGTATGGTCAAATAATCTTTGACAAAGCAGGAAAAAAATATACAGTGGAAAAAAGACAGTCTCTTCAATTAATGGTGCTGGGAAAATCGGACAGCTATGTGTAGAAGAATGAAACTCGACCATTCTCTTACACTGTACACAATGATAAATTCAAAATGGATAAAAGACCTCAACCTGAGGCAGGAATCCATCAGAATCCTAGTGGAGAACATAGGCAGTAACCTCTTTGACATCAGCCATAGCAACTTCTTTCAAGATATGTCTCCAAAGGCAAAGGAAGCAAAAGCAAAAATGAATTTTTGGGACTTCATCAAGATCAAAAGCTTCTGCACAGCAAAGGAAACAGTCAACAAAACAAAGAGGCAACCCACGGAATGGGAGAAGATACTCGCAAATGACAACACATAGGGCTGATATCCAGGATCTATAAAGAACTCCTCAAACTCAACACACACAAAACAGATAATCATGTCAAAAAATGGGCAGAAGACATGAACAGACAATTCTCCAACGAAGACATACAAATGGCTATCAGACACATGAAAAATTGTTCATCATCATTAGCCATTAGGGAGATTCAAATCAAAACCACATTGAGATATCACCTTACACCAGTTAGAATGGGCAAAACTAACAGGACAGGAAACAACATGTGTTGGAGGGGATGTGGAGAAAGGGGAACCCTCTTACACTGTTGGTGGGAATGCAAGTTGGTGCAGCCACTTTGGAGAACAGTGTGCAGATTCCTCAAGAAATTAAAAATAGAGTTTCCCTATGACCCTGCCATTGCACTACTGGGTATTTACCCCAAATACACAGATGTAGCAAAAAGAAGGGCCATTTGTACCCCAACGTTCATAGCAGCAATGGCCGCAGTTGCCAAATTGTGGAAAGAGCCAAGTTGCCCCTCAACAGACAAATGGATAAAGAAGATGAGGTCCATATCCACTATGGAGTATGGTGTCTCCATCAGAAAGGAGGAATACCCAACTTTTGTATCAACATGGATGGGACTGAAGGAGATTATACTGAGTGAAATAAGTCAAGCAGAGAGAGTCAATTATCATATGGTTTCACTTACTTGTGGAGCATAAGGAATAACATGGAGGTCATTAGGAGAAGGAAGGGAAAAATGAATTGGGGGAAATTGGAGGGGGAGATGAACCCACCAGAGACTGTGGACTCTGAGAAACAAACTGAGGGTTTTGAAGGGATGGGGGGTGGGAGGTTGGGGGAGCCTGGTGGTGGGTATTATGGAAGGCACAGATTGCATGGAGCACTAGGTGTGGTGTGTAAACAATGAATTCTGGGACACTGAAAAGAAATTAAAAAAAAAATTTTTAAAAAGAAAAACAAAAGGAGAAGTACAACAGGTGATGTTGAGACAGATTGGGTATCCAAGGAGAAAAGAATAAACCCCAAGGAGAAAACTAAACTTATAAAATATCTAGAAGAAGAAAGTTCTTGTGATGTTCGTGGCAGTAAGGTTTTCTTGTGTAGGACACAAAAGGACTGTCGTGAAAGCTCTGACCGCTGGCTTTTCTTTCTGTAAGGCAGGTGCCTGAGTTAAGCTTCAGTGGTGGGTGTCTGCTCGTGGAAGGCGGCTCTCTCCAGTAAGCCCCCTTACAAGCCCTCCGCTAGGTGGGGAGCAGGGCTGCCCCGCACCCGCTCCAGGCTCTTCATCTTAGCAACCTTGGTTGTTTTTGGTAATTGACTTTTTGGGTCTGTTGTTTTGTTTCTTCTTTCTTTGCTTTAAATTCCTGCTCTTATGTTTTAAATTCACCAAGACAGAGTAAGCCCATGAAATCCTAGGCCCCCACCCTCCCGGACCCCAATAAAGAGCACGATCCGGGGCCTTTGCTCCTCCTCTGAAACCTTGCTGTGGCCCCAGGTGTGTTGTGTAATTTCCAGATATTGTCAGCAAGAAACCTTGCCTTTCGAAGTTTCCTGGTGGTTATTGCTGAGGGAGTCCTGCATTCAGCATGAGAACCACAAGGGCCAGTCCAGCCCTGACACTGGTTAGCGACAGGCTGACGCTGGCAGACGATAAGCACAAAGTTTATAGAAAAGAAAACTGATAAACTGATTTCATGACAATTAGATACTTATTGTGGCTAATATATAGAAATACGCATATATATTTATACACACATACAGATTAAATATAATATAATATAATATATATAATGTGTATGTATATATTATAATGTATATTATATATACATTGTATTATATATACTATATATAGTGTATATATTGTATAATGTATATATGTATATTATATATAATGTGTATATATAATGTATAATATAATATACACATTATATATAATATATACATATAATACACATACACATTATATATAATATATACATATTGTATAATAATATATATAATGTGTATGTGTATTATATGTATATATAATATATATTATATATATAATACATATAATGTGTATATGTATTATAATTATATATAAAATATAATGTGTATATATAATATATAATGTACAACGTGTATATATATGTAATATATAAAAATATATATAATGTGTATATTGTATAATAATATACTATATGTGTATACTATATACATATTTATCCATATATTTATATTTACACATATATTTACATATATAATATATGATATACATATTTGAATATATAAAATATATATATAAATATAGATATATATTTGAGGGCTGGTATCCAGAATATACAAAGAACTCTGACAACTCAGTAATAAAAAGCAAAGCAACACAATTAAAAACAGTCGGCAGACCTCCAGGATTTGTTCCTCTTGCATAACTAAAACTTTGTACACTTTGACCGACACCCTCATTTCATTCCCCCTCCCAACTAACATTTTACTGTTTCTTTCTTTTCTTTTTAAGATTTTATTTATTTTTATTTATGTGTCAGAGAGAGAGCGGGCACACAAGCAGGCAGAGTAGCAGACAGAGGCAGAGAGAAGCCGGCTCCCCGCCGAGCAAGGAGCGCACTGAGGGGCTCATTCCCAGGACCCTGGGATCATGACCTGAGGTAAAGGGAGCCGCTTAACTGACTGAGCCCCCCAGACATCCCCATTTTACTCTTTCTATGAGTTTGACTTGCTTAGTTCTCTCATGTAAGTGGAATCACAAGGAATTTGTTCAGTGACTGATTTCTTTCATGTCACACAATTTGTGTTCATTGTGTTGCAGCAAATGGTGGGATTTCCTTCTTTCTAATGGCTGAGTAATAGTCCATTGTATGTAATTATGTATTTTCTTGATCTGCTCCTCTGTCGGCAGACATACAAGTTGCGTCCATGTCTTGGTTGTTGTGGGTAATGTTGGAATGAACATGGCAGAGAGGCTAGCTTTTTAAGCTCTTGATTTAATTCCTTTGGATATATGCCCAGAAGTGAGGTTGCTGGATTATATGCTAGTTCTATTTTTAATTTTAATTAACATCGCTTCTTTGCTTATAGTAATATGAATTTCCTTACGTGCCGTGTTCTCATCACAAAAAGAAAAGAGTAAACAGTGCAGGAGGAAAGTTTTGGAGACGACGGACCTGTTAATGGTGTTGGCTGTGATGATGGCTTCACGGGTAGACACTTATCTCCAAAGTCATCAAACTGTGTGCATTACATATGCATAGTTTTTTGTATGTTACTCATACCTCAATAAAGTGATTTTAAAAAATTTTTCTTAAATATTTTATTTACTTATTTGACTTATTTGAGAGATGTCGAGAAAGGGAACACAAGCAGGGGGAGTGGGAGAGGGAGAAGCAGGTTTCCCACTGAGCAGGGAGCCTGATGTGGGCCTTGATCCCAGGACCCTGGGACCACAACCAGAGCCAAAGGCAGACGCTTAATGACTGAGCCACCCAGGTGCCACCTCAAAAGAGTGATTTTTTAAAGTCAAAAGATTCATACAGACACTTCACAAAAGGAGTTGCATACATGATATTATATATTCTGTATTGTATGTTCTATATCTGTGGTCCATGCGTGCATTAGGGGGTGTTCAACATGATTAGTCATAGAAAAATGAAAATTAAATCAACTAGAGTAACCAAAATGTAAAAGATTGACAGCACTAAGTAATGAAAAGATGCAAAGCAAGTGAAAAGAAAGATGTGTAGCAGCTGGTGGAGATGCAAAATGGTACATCTATGTTGGGAAACATTTCAACTGTGTTTTTGACAGTTTCTCATAAATTTAAGAGTATATTTACATATCACCCAGGAATCCCACCCCTGGGTACTTATCCAAGAGAAAAACATATGTCCACATAAATACTGTGCTGTTCCTTTGTTCGCGATCGCGGAGAACTAGCGAGACCCATCGGCAGGTAGAAGGATGAACAGATCGTGTGAATCCGGGTGATGAGATAGGGGATTCCTGCTCATCAGTGGGAAGAAATGCATACCAGTGCGCTCGAATTGATATTCTCACCGGCGTTATGCTGAATGAAAGAGAGCTACATGGTGTGTGACTGTCTCTTTGACATTCTAAAAGAGGTCCAACGAACCTAGAGTGGCCGGAGACATTTTGGCATTCTCGGACTCCTGAAAAGAGAGGAGGGAAGTTTGGGGAGGAGAAAAAATATTCCACATGGTGGAAGTGGCGAGGGTCACATGGGGGCATGCATTTGCCAAAGCGTGTTGAACCGCACACTCAACGTGAGTGTACTTTATTGGCATGTCAATATACCTCAATAGACTTGGTTTTTAAAAATCATGCCTTTGAGGTGAATCCAAAGCATGGTGTTAACTCTTATCCATATAATTTGGTTGCATGAGAGTAGGAAAATCTTGAAAAATTCTGTAAGCCCAACTGATTTTTTTTTTTTAAGTTACCCCAAAAGGGCAATGAAACTGCTTTGACAATGTTTAGACTTGCTTGTGCTGGGAACTCTTTTTAGAGATCCGACAGAGCAAATGGGAATGAGCAGAAAAAGCCATTCGCTCCTGGCACGGCTGCACCCTGGGCCCAAGATAAAGGGTCAGGGTGACCCGCACTGAGCCAGTGGAGGACCCAGTCCTTCAGGGCCCACAGGTGCAGGGGCACAAGGCACCCCTCCGTGATTGGTCAGGGGGCTGATCTGAGAAGTGGGGTGCGTGTCTGAGCTAGCCTCGCGGCAGTAGGGGCATGGCACGGAGCCAGCTTTCTCCTGGTACCTGAGCCCCCTCCGGTGCTGTGTCACACTTCCTCTACCCAGTCTTCTGGGTGCTGGGGAGCCAGCCATTCACTGGGAGGCCAGACGCTGCGGGGCAGAGCATGCAAGGGCACGCTGACCTTCTCTCCTCCTCACACTCTTCCCTGCCCACATCAGGATCGATGCCTCGTCGCCACTGGAGAAGGGACCGGTCGCCGTGCAGCCGTGTGTCTGCCAGCTACAGGCTAGAGCAGAACCATGCTGGAGCCCATGCTCTGGTGCCAGGGTAACACTGCGCTGTGACATATGGTCACCGCACCAGGCCATGGTCATGACAGGGCAGTAGTCAGAAAGTCACAGTCTAATATCAAATGCGTGGAAGTTCCGCGGCGGCCGCCTGCCTTAGCAGAGGCAGGAAAGGCTGGGAGGGGCAGACTGGGAGGGGGACCCGGGAGCAGGCCGCTCCCTGCAGGTGCAGAGCGGTGGGCGGGTTTGGTGGCCTGCAGTGCCCCTGGGACACGGTGCTCTCACTGACAGCTGGTGGCCACCCAGATGCCTCACAATATGGTTTTCAGTGATTCGTAGTCACCTCATTTCAGAAAGGACACTTCGTTCTACCAACTCTTCCCTGACTCCGGGATTTGTTGAAATGTGATAAGCCTGGACCTCACCTAATATGGACTTTCCACAGAGGAGGAACGCATCCGAATGGCTTACTTTTCTTCTTCACTCAACACCTGGCACTGTGGCCAGCTCAACCCTGAGACTGTTGGGGGTGGGCAGAGAACGGGTGAAAGTCAATTTCATGACCTTGGACAATACCCTCTAAACCAGAAGACAAATCGGGTATATCAAGTAAATGACCAGGGAAATACTTCCACCAAACTCATGGCACATCTACTAAACTCAGTGTGGCAGGATCCCATGGACTAACTTCAGGTAAAACTCCATCCATCATGCCCGTGCCGTAGCCGCTGCAGATTCCCAGATTCTGTTCTCGGGCTGTGCCTTTTGTACCATCCATAACCCAACAGCAGGTCAGTCTTTATTTGAATGTCCTACAGAATATGCAGGAGGCCCAGTGATGGTTCCAGAATGTTAGAGAATTTGCGTTCATGACAATGACCAAATTTCAAATACCATCTGAGGGCTTTTTAAATATGCGCCTGGTACCACAGTTAATGTTGAGTTGCATTAGCTCAGAGAGACCAAGTAATAAGTTCAAGGTCACTAAGCTGTTAAGTTGTGCAGGTCAGTTTGGCTCCAGCAACATCTTTAATCACTGTGGTCTGCATGAAAGGCTCTTCAGTGGTAGGGACTGGGAGAGAGACCATCACCCCCACACATTCACTCTGCTCACTTCTTTTAGGGCCTGGCTGCTTAGGATCAGACTATCTAATGCTATGGATTTTCTTGGCAGATGACAGGTGGAATGATGAACTTCACCTTACACCACACCGGCTCTGTCTGGATACTTTGTCTGCGACACTTCAGCTCTGTCTGCCCCATTATCCTGTGTCCCGGGGGACGGATCAGTTACTCTTGGATATGCTGTCACTCAAAGAGAAAATGCTGGCGTTCCGATTTCATCAGTATTTATCGGTGGGGCTGACTCTGTTTGCTATCCCCGAGTCCCTAAATGCTAGCAGAGTGCATATGTGTTCAACAAACACAAGTTATAGCTCAGAGAAATGTCTCCTCCCTATCTTGGTCACACAATGGATTTTAGATTGCTCTCACAAAAAAGTGCAATAAACCAACATAAACACAAATAAAAAATAATAATGCAGAACTGAAGGCCCATTGTAGGGCAGAAGCGATATTAACTGGACCTTGAATGTGGCTATAGACTTGAAAAATCCTCAAGTGCCTGTTCCTTACTTTAATATTTTACTTTATATTTAATATTTTCTCTCTTATCTCTGTTTGTATTTTATAGGTGAGCATATGATTACATTGATTCTTACTACATAAGGTGCTATTCCTCAACATGAACACGTCTGGGTCGTTCTCTTTCTACACAGCTTATCCAACTGGCTGTTTTTGTGCAGAATAGAGTTCCAGACTTTCTCCAATTCCTCACCTGCCGTCTGTCATTTTCATCGTTATTATCACTGGCACAAATTTGACTCCCCATCATGATATACTAACTACATAAGTGTAGATAGCCTGAGAAAATTAGTAGTTATTCATGATGCATTGACATGGACAGACAATAATTAACTAATCATGTTTATGCTCAGCTAGAGTCTTGCTAGATGGAAACGAAGGGTTTCTTACCGAAGAATAAATACTATGAATGAGGCTGTAGTTCAGTAACGTAGGATCCCATGATAGCACGGGATATGCATACATGGTTGATTAGTATTTGCAGTTGCTAGCTTCAATCAGGGATTATATTTAAACTTCAGTGACCAATACACAATTTACTCTGGGAAACTCTCACGGAGCAGGAAATTGGTTCCATATTTTGCAGATTTTTTTTCTTCTCTTAGAAGTTTGCGGGAACATTCTGTATGCTCAATGTTTTGGAGTAGAATGTCTTTTGATTACTTTATACCCTTTATTCTTAATAGTTCAGCAGTTCTCATCCACAGCCAACATTGTTAAGATATCATTTTGCTTCCAATCGCTACGGTGTTGCACTGATGGATTGCCTAGGCAATGTACGAGCAGACATAAATTAACTATCAAGAGCAAAATGAAAGATTAACTTCATTGCTTCCCAGAGACAATATGTCATCAGCATTTTCTTGATTTAATGTGTTTGTCTGGTTCTTCTGTCTACAAAAATTTTTAAAAAATGAATATACAGTAACATATCATCTGTCTGGCATCCTGAAATGAGTTATGCCATTAGCAATAGCAGATTATTTTTTCCTAATTAAAAGAACAACCTATAATCATTTTTAAAATGGAGAATACAACAAAGAACAATATGAACATAAAAATCATCTATAATGTTATAATTCTAGCAACTAAGGCACCAGTCTTAAACCATTCTAATATAAATTGTTTCAATCTTTTTCCCTAGGCAGGTTACATATATGCATACCTGTACACATAATGCACACAAAGACCTGTTGTGCATTCTCTTTGATAACATACTTTGTGATTTGATACAACATAACTATTTTTCTATGTCATTCAATGTTTATTCTATCTTGAACATCTAAAGGAATACACAGAATTCTATCTTTGGAGCTCTTCTAACTTATTTAATTAATGACATACTGTTAAATATTCAGATTGTTTTCAATGTTAGATTGTTTGTAATTACATAATTATAAGCAGCTGCTCACTGAGTGTCACCCTGTATATTTGTACACAAAACCCTGATTATTTCTTCAGATTAAATTCTTATAAGCAGAATTGTTATGTTAAAGAGAAAATACATTTTAAGTCTTTTAATACATATTACAAAACTTCTTTTGAAGAGACTGTTCTGATTTACACCCAAACTAACAGTGCCATTTCCTCAAATCATCTCCAAAGCCAATTGTGTGACTTACTATGCTTTTCTTGGAAAACTATAAAATATTCCTGTATCTTAATTTTAGTTTAATTTCTATTTTTTATTAACAGTAATATTAATTTTACTTCTAATCTGTATTTCCTTTGGCTTTAGATTTTTTTTGAGGGAGTCTTCCTAAAGAATATTATACACATGTTATTTACCTATTTCTGTGCAACAAATTACCATTAACTTACTGACTTAAAATAACACACATTCATTGTCTTGTAGTTTCCATGGGCCAGGAATCTAACATGACTGACCTGGGGCCTTTGTCAAGTAAGCCAGGGCTGAGGTCTCATTTGATTGCTCAGCTGGGAAAGGATCAGGTCCAATTCACTTATGTGGTTTTTGACAGGATCTGGTTCCTTTTAGGCTGTTGGGCTAAGGGCCTCTGTTTCTAGCTGGCTGTTAGCCAGAGGGCTTCCTCAATGCTTCATCACATGGGCATCTCAAGATGGCCACCTGCTTCATCAAAGTCACTAAGGGAGACAGCTTACTAGCAAGATGGAAATTAGTTTTATAATCTAATCACAAAAGCAATATCTCTTCAATATTGGGGAAGAGATTGCCTAAGTCTAGGAATATCAGAGGTAGAGAAGATCAGGGACCATCTAGAAGATACCCAGTATAATGCACTACTCTTCATGGTGATATATATCTTGGAGGTATATATATATATATATATGTGTGTGTGTGTGTGTATACACATATATATATGTATAAATATGCATACACACACATATATATGTGTGTGTATATATATATATATATATATATATATATATATGCATACACACACACACACACACACACACACCCATAATTGACCTTTAACTGGTACCTCATACCTCTTTGTCTCTTCATCCTAAGCTGCAAAATTGAGATAAAAATATTAATTAATCCATGGAGTTATTAAAATATTAAATGAAATAATTTTAAAATGCTTAGAATAATCTCTGGCAATTAGCAAGTAACACATCAGTAGTTGTAGTTATTTTCATCATCATCACCATCATCACCATCATCATCACCACCATCAACACACCGTCACCATCACCATCCTCACCATCATCATCATAACATCACCATCACCATCATCTTCACCATCATGTCCTCATCACCACCATCAGCAACATCCTCATCCTCATCACATCCCCACAATGTTATAATGTCCTCAAGGACCAAAGGTTATCGTAGGTTATTAACTTCTTCAGAAGTACTTAAAAAATACTTGCTAAATGAATGAAATAATGAGTGAATAAATGGATGAAAACAAAAATCATTGTCATCTAGGACTTCATAGGCAAATTCTACCAGACGTTTAAAGAAGAGTTAATACTCCTTCTTCTCAAACTATTCCAAACAATAGAAAAGGAAGGAAAACTCCCAAATTCATTCTATGAAGCCAGCATCACTCTGATACCAAAACCAGAGAGACTCTACCAAAAAGGAGAAATGTATCTTCCTGTTGAACACAGATGCAAGAATTCTCAATAAAACACTAGGAAACCAAACCCAACAATACATTATAAAAAATCATTCACCACAGTCAAGTGGGATTTATTCCCAGATCCAAGGGTGGTTCAATATTCACAAATCAATCAGCATGATATATCACATTAATAAAAGAAAGGATAAGAACCATAGAATCATTTCGACAGGTGCAGAAAAAACATTTGACAAAGTATAACATCCATTCGTAATAAAACCCCTCAACATAGTAGGTTTAGAGGGAACATACCTCAACATAATAAAGGCCATATATGAATAGCCTACAGCCAATATCATCCTCAAAGGGGAAAACCGAGAGCCTTTCTCCTAGGGTCAGGAACAAAAAAGAGATGTCCACTCTCGCCACTGTTATTCAACATAGTACTATAAGCCCCAGCCCCAGCAGAAAACAAAAAGAAGCAAAAGGCATCCAAAGTTATTAAGAAAATCATAAAGAAGAGAAAATACATTTACAGTGCTGTATTGTGTTTATCAAAGAAAATCTGCACAAAAGTGGACCTGTGAAGTTCAAATCCATGTTGTTCAAGGGTCAACTGTGTAGCTTTCTCTATTATAAGAGGGTGTGCTTCAGCATGGACCTATGGCATGTTTTCTGTCAATATGTAAACATTCATGAACTCCTTGACTGTTTATCCTGTGCTATTTGCCACACTGAGGTAGAAGGGATCCCTAGTCTCTTGTGGCTTATTATCTAGCTGAGCGGATGAGCAAAGTACATGAAAGAGATCTAGAAAATGTCAGTGTCTTAAACATGCCATGGAAGAATGCAAATGTAGAAGATTTAAAGCCCCTTAAAGGCTATGAAAATTGAGAGCTAGATTCTAAACAGATGGATAAGACAAGATGGGCAAGGGGTGACTAATTTAGTAAAAGCAAGAGGCTATACCCAGTAAGGTTTAGTGAAAAAAGTAAGACCACTCATTTTTCTGCTGTGGTTGCCATCCCATGGCAATGTTACATGATACATTAAGAATAAGTCAAAGTTATTGCTTGGAACACTGCGTGTTATATGTAAATAATGAACCCTGGAACACTACATCAGAAACTAATGATGTACTGTATGGTGACTAACATAACATAATAAAAAAAAAGAATTAAAAAAAAGGCATCCAAATTGGCAAGGAGGAAATAAAACTTCACTAGGGATTACCTGATACCATATACAGAAAATCCAAAAGATTTTCAAAAAATTTCAAAAAATCACCCCCAAAATTTCAAAAAATCACCAAAAAATTGCTAGAACTGATACGAGAATTTAGTCAAATCACAGGATACAAAATCAACATACAAAATCTGTTGCATTTCTCTATACCAACAATGAAGCAGTAGGAAGAGAAATCAAGGAATGGATCCCATTTACAACTACACCAAAATTAGTAAGATGCCTGGGAATAAACCAACCCAGAGAGGTCAAAGACCTGTACTCCAAAAACTAAAAAACACTCATGAGAGAAGTGGAGGAAGACATGAAGAAATGGAAAGAGATTCCATGCTCATGGATTGAAAGAAAACATACTGTGAAGATGTCTAGTCTATCTAGAGCAATCAATACATTTACTGCAATCTCTATCAAAATACCAACAGCATTTTCTTTTTCTTTACAGAACTAGAACAAACAATCCTAAAATCTGTATGGAACAGTAAAGGACCCCAAAGAGCCAAAGAAATCTTGAAAAAGAAAAGCAAAGCCGGAGGCATCACAATTCCAGACTTCAAGCTCTATTATGAAACTGCAGTGATCAAGACAGTGTGGTACTGGCACAAAATAGACACGTAGATGAATAGAGCAGAAGAGGAAGCCCAGAAAGAAACTCGCAACTGTACGGTCAATTAGTCTTCAACAAAGCAAGAAAGAATATCCAATGGGAAAAACACAGAGTCTTTAAAAAATTGGTGTTGGGAAAACTGGGCAACCACATGCAGAGGAATGAGACTGGATCACTTTCTTACCCCACGCACAAAAATAAATTCAAAATGGATAAAAGACCTAAATGTGAGACCTGAAACCATAAAAAAACTAGAGGTCAACACAGGCAGTAACTTCCATGACATCAGCGGTAGCGACTTCTTTCTAGATAGATCCCCAAGGCAAGGGAAACAAAAGCAAAAATAAGCGGATGGGGCTTCGTCAAAATTAAAGGCTTCTGCACAGCGCAGGGAACAGTCGACAAAAGTAAAAGTCAACCTACAGAATGAAAAGGATGTTTGCAAGCGGCATGTCTGATAAAGGGTTAGTGTCCAAAATATGTCAAGAACTTAGAAAACGCAACTCCTAAAAAATGAATAATCCAATTGAAAAATGGGCAGAAGGCGTGAATGCACATTTTCCTAAAGAAGACATCCAGGTGGCCAACAGACACGGGAGAAGATGTTCAACACCACTCATCATTAGGAAGTGCGCTATTTAAAAGGCACGTTTTCTTGCACTGGCCTCGTCGGGAAGGCTGGTGGAGAGGCTGAGGGTCCCCGAGTCCACGCCAGGGCACCTCCCTTTTAGCACGCCGACTTTTAAGTCATAGAGAATAGACGCATGACCAAGGTCACACCCCTGGGCTGTGGCCTGGGGTTTATGGCAGACCTGGTGTTAGATTCAGGATGGCTTCCAGGAAGCCTCACCCGAACGCCCCTGGTAGCCACTGCGAGAGCAGGAGGAGACAAGGCAGCACGGGTAAAGCCTGGCTATTTACCCTAAATATAAGCAGTGAGGACTTGTACATTGAAGGAGTATCCATGTTTCTGTTTTCACAGACAGAATGGCCGCAGAGGAGCCCTGAGTTTTAGTTCTGACGTTAAGTCGTTCTGTGACAAAACCCAAACCCAAACCCAAACCCAAACCCAAACCCAAACCCTCATTATTTGCCTAATACCAATTCCCCTTTCTTATTTACAAAACCCTCCTTTTCAGTTCCTCCGTTTTGCTAGTCTTGCTGTGTGTGTACGTGTGGGTGTGGATGGGTGCGCACGTGCGGGTGGGGTTAGGACACCAAGCGTGTTCAGCTAAGGATGCCTTTCGTTCGACCAAACCACCCTGTGACCGGTCAGGGGGCTGCTGTGACCGGGGACATAGATGTTCTCGGCTGGGAAGTGGAGAAAGGCTCCTTCGGGAAGGCACAGAGGGTTTGGGTGCTCCCTTTCCGCGCTTTGTGCTGCCTGGCAGGTGAGGAAAGGCTGCAGCCCCTGCCCAGGGCTCACCGCGGGGCACCACGGAGGTGCACATGGCCTAGATTTTCAAGGCACACGCGACTATCATACCTGGGCTGACCACCGTGGATTTATTTTATGTGGGACAAAATATGTCTTAAGATGTTCAAGGCACTGTTAATTGGGGTTTTGCTTTCTATACACCCAAACCCTAACTCATCAACTGTGTGATCTGGAACGAGTGAATTCTCATTCCTGTGCCTCAGGTTTCATGTCTGTGAAATGGGCTCTGCAGAGGGTGGGAAGAAGAAGCTGGCATTATGATTACGTGATTCCACGAGCACTGCTCGGCTATTATTTCATGGTTCGATTTGGGCCCCAGGTACCCTATCTACTCTGAAGCCTCAGAATATTAACTCTTCAGACTTTCATGAACGCCCCCAAAGGTCCAAGTTTTAAGATGAATTACATTACTGAAATAAACAGGAGAAAAATCTTTTTCTTTAATGAATTTTTCTGCAAGGTGTTATTTTCAAGTGTATGTGGGTTCTTTTTTCTAATTTATCTTTCTGGAAAATTTAATTCTTAGCATAATAAAACCACATTCAATTAGGTTCTACTAGTGAAATTGTGTAGTAACTTAGCATCTGGGCCAAAGATCACTTCAATTGTAAAACAAATGACTTTTTTTGGAAAAAAGAAAAAGTATTCCCCAAGTAAATCAACACTGTAAATAAGGCAATTTTATCTCTGCTCAGAACAAACTGTTCTCAACTACAACAGAGAATCTATTTACATAAAAATTAATTAATGTACTAATTAGAAATCATTCTCACCCAGCTCATTAAATTTTGCTCATTGGCAACATTTTGTCAGTGGGTCTCCATTCAGTGTCGGAAGGGAGTTGGAAGAAAAAGGCTTTGTGCCTTCGGAAGTATTACAGAATTCAGACCACAACGCCTGGTTTATCGAAATCAGTGATGTTCGCTCTTGGATAATTTCCACCTCTCCCAGATGCAGCAGAGAGATGAAATGCCATCCCTTTGTTCTTAAATTATTAATATTTCAGAGTTTTCATTTCCTACAGGTTATGATGCTCTGAAGGTTTCTGGGAAGACGGCTGGGGGGTGGGGGGGGGGGGAAGAAACCAACAGTTACACTAAAAAGGTACCAGAATCCCCGGCTTTCTTCGGGTAACTGGTTTTCTTTCTCTTTTGGCATTGCAGCCGAGAGGAGGAAAGTGATGGGCGTTCTGAAATGCCGAGAGGCTTGTGAGCCACACTAGTTTCCTCTCAGACGTGGACGATCCCTGGGGATGAGGCAAATGCCAAGATTCCTCTGAAATTCCTAAGCCAGTCTGGGCCCATCCCCCGAGAGTGAGAAGCAAGTTTTCAATTTACCTGAAGAAACACCACACGAACGTGGGTTTTTTCTTTAAACTTTCAAAGCTCTACACCCAAGCCCCAACTCTTCCCTTGTGTGATCTCTGTGTTGTGTACGATCGTGGAGAGAGGAGGGGGAGGGGGAAATTCTGCTCAAAACGAAACAAATCCTCCCTCCGACGTTACTGACCGGGGGCTTCATCTACGTTCCTCAGAAACCTCCTTTTTCCTTTGGGAGGGCCTCCAGCGCCACAGGGGAATGGCCCACTGTGAGATTCTAAGCAGACCGGGTGGGTGTTTCTCGGTGCGAGTATGGATAGGTTATCTCTTTGCTTCTCGATACTCAACCTGATCCATGACCCTGATTGCCAGTACTGGTCATAGAGCAAACCTGGCTACATGAGTTCAGAGTCCATGACTGCTGGGGCATTTAGGCCACGGAGATAATTCCGTCTCACCTTCCCACGCTTGATATGGGTAGAAGTTGGGGGGGGGGCAGGTAAGGGCTTCCTAGTAGCTGTGAGCTGTGCGGACGACGGCTCCCGGCTCTTGCCTGTTTTGTGCTGCTTCTGACCCTGCAGGAAAGGTACTAGGGCCATCCTGTTTTACTTCCTTCCTGCCGCATTGGGAAAACATCTATACGCCAAAGGTAGACCTCACTATTCAGACACCTGCTATTTCAGGCCTGATTTACATCTCCCTTTCCCCCAAGCACACTTTCCAATTCCTCCAAGCTTCACGGAACGTCATCTCCCCGCAGCATCTTTGAAATGTATACAGTGACTCTCCCAGAAGACACGACGTAAGAATTATCAAGTGTTCAACTAGTTGTTGGTCTCCTCAGTTAGACTGTAACCTTCATAAGGGCAGAGAGCTCTCTGGTCCGCACTGTTCGCAGGCACGGCGTGGCTGAGCTTCGCGCGGGGCCACCGGCTGGGTTCCACCGCGCTGCTGAGGGTCACGCTGCACTAGTGTGACGAGATGTGCTCCCCGACGCCTTCCTCAAGTCTCAGAAGGTGGCCGATTTGAGATTTCATTCTCCACTGGCTCTCCGGAGTTACTTAGTGGACAAATGGACACCCTTTAGGTCGTGCTGCAGAAAGAATGTGTAGTGGAAGGAACGGTCTTCTTTTCTTTCATGATGTTTTGTCAGTCACCGTACAGTCCATCGTTCGTTTTTGATGCAGTGTTCAAGGACTCGTGGTTTGCGTAGAACCCCCAGTGCTCGTTACAGCACGTGTCCTCCTCAATACCAGGCCCTGGGCTCACCCCCCCCCCCATCCTCCCCTCTGAAACCCTCTGATTGTTTCCGGGAGCCACAGTCTCTCATGGTTTGTCTCCCCCGATCTCCTCCACTTCAGTTTTCCCTCCCTTCTCCTGTAGTCCTCCACGCGGCTCCTTATGTTCCACGTACGACTGAAACCACATGGTAATTGACTCTCTCTGCTGACTCATGTCACTCAGCACCATCTCCTCCAGTGCCATCCATGTCAATGCAAAGGTTGGGCATTCATCCTTTCTGATTTCTGAGGAATATCCCATTGCCTACATGGGACCACATCTTCTTGATCCACTCATCTGTTGAAGGGCATCTCGGCTCCTTCTACAGTTTGGCGACCGTGGCCATGGCTGCTATGAACGTTGGGGTACAGATGGCCCTTCTTCTCACCACATCTGTATCTTTGGGGTAAACACCCATTAGTGCAATTGCTGGGTCGTAGGGAAGCTCTATTTTTAACAGCATGGAAGTTCCTCAAAAAGTTAAAAATGGGAAGGAACTGTTTTCTACAACTGAGGCCTATGTGGCCTTTTGGGGAATGTGGAGAAAAAACAACAGACCCTTTTCCTTGAGCTCAATTTAGATGCCTCGGGAGCATGGAGAAGTGTGATGAGCTATTTCAATTCCAGAAAGCAGGCTTAAAAAGCGAAATAAATAATTGACCATTTTAAATCATTGAAAACTGGTTCTTAACCTCTTTGGAATACGGGGCCCCTTGGAGAATTTGATGAGAGCTTCTCACCCCATATTGAATGAAATGCACATAGATCCACCTACTCTTTTGGAAATAAATCAGGCAATTCAATGCTCCACTGAATGACCGGCCGCGGGCCCCAGGCTCCCACAGCGTCGGAACGAGGCTCGCTTTCCCCCCGACAGTGCTCCCAGCAGAATTAAGTCCGTCAAACTGAACTCAAAGCCTCACAGGCAGCTTCTCATGGGAAAAAGTTCCTCCGCAGAGCGCAGGGCCGGAAGGAGCGGTCTGCATTTTTCAGGCACTGAAATCCCATATGGGGATGGGAATAAGGCACTCGTTTCTCCCAAGGGCTGCAGCAGGTCACGTAAAACAAATTTAAACCAGCCTGGGCACATTTATGTGTGTTCGTGCATGGACAGGACTCGTGTCCCCTGGAGCATCGGGCTCCATACAACTCGAGTGATTTCGACTTCAAAATCCTTTGTTACCCTCTCCTGCATATTTCTGGTTTCTATTTAACCAAAGAGTAAGAATCGATTTGTTCACTGTGGGGGAATGAAGAGGACTGGGCAAAAGAGGTCAAGCACCCAACCGCAGCGAGGACTGAGAGACAGGCACAGGGACAGGGACATCTCTTGTGTCAAGTAAATGATCTCCCAAGGCAATGGAAGCGTCTGCGGGGAGAGGAGGGAGGTGTCCCTTCAGGAGCTGGAACATCTGATGTTACCGCAAGAGCCACCGTCCCTTCCCGAGCAGGCACACCCTGCCCGTTTCTCGGCCTTTCTGCAAAGAGCTTCCACTGCCAGTCAGCTTTGGACACAAGTGGTTCCTGAACAAACGCACTGTGTCAGCTCAGCAGAGCTCAAAGCCCTCCAGATGAAAATGTACCTTCACCTGAAACCCTAACTTCTAAAGATGTGTTGCTGAGACTCAGGAAGCTTGGGGACACCACTGAGAGGGACTGACACCAGAACTCTGTCTCTCCAAGTCCTAGTTCTGTGAAGTGCAGTTCGGGAGGGCTCCGGGCTGCACGCTGGCTCGGGGCGGTGTTGGCTGTGGCCGAGCTAGTGGTGGTGGTGGTGGTGTGGGGGGGTACTTACACATGGGGTTGCAAGAAAGGCCCCGGCATGAGGGTGTGAACATTAGGGGGTGCCCCGCCTCCAGCTGCGGAGAAAAAGGACACGGAGAGGAATAGGAGGGCAACGGGCTGTAAGGCACAGAGCACCGTTCCGCAGGCGTCGTCATGGAGATGCTGCCCTCCAGCTCATCCGCAGAACCAATGTCTCCCCATCACCTGTTCCGTGTGCGTCGCACTGATTTGCACGGGGACTGCAGTCTTCAGCGGAGAGAAGAGATTTCCTGTTTCACGGAGACTACACTCCAGCACGGGGAGGAAGATCAGAAGCAGCAAATTGCATAATTAATCTTGTCCTTGAGAGGTTCTGAGTTCTCTCCGCCAGAAAAGCAATGAGCAAATTGGCAGAAAGTGTTGGAATGAACTTTTCTAGAACTCTAGAAATTCATCAAAGGCTTGCGGCAATCCAGGGAGCATTTACCCAAGAAGAACAGCCAAGTCTCAGTAAAATCAGCAAGCTGCCTGGCATATTTGCTTACTCCGTTCCACTGCCCCTGTCTGCAGCTCTGCAGGGGGCTAGAACACCACCAGCTCTCCCCTGGTGAGGACCAGCAGCCACCGGAGTGACCACCATGGTGGCGAAGCCCATCCCAGACTTACTTCAAGAATCAAGAATCATTACTGTTAGACCACAGTGTGGTTTTCTGAAAGCCACCACACTATTTTTACCTGATGGAGAGCCCGTGTGGTGCACCAGGCTTTTCCCAGAGGCGTTTGTCAACAACCCTGAGAGCCCATCGTTCATCGTTCTACGCAGCCGACAGAGACTGGGCAGACAGCAGGCTGATCAGAACTCAGAAGGAAAATTTGCAGAAAGGGGTGTCCACAGAGGCTGTAGAAAGCCCTAACAGATTCTTGGGAATTGAGAACCACAGGCTCGGATGCACAGCCGACGGCCATGAGCGCATTCTGGAAAGCCTGGGGAGGCCCCAAGCTCTTAGGTCTGGGCCGACCTTGAGGCCCTGCCATACTTTCTTGTTTCTTCACAGAACTTGTGATTTGTGTTGAAAATGGGGCTTTTCAAATAACAGGACATGGCAACTCTGCGAAGCAGACCGTCCCTGCTGTTGGTAGCCATTCTGTTCTGTGCTCGCTTAGAGACTTTTCCGGGAAAAGCGCCCAGAGTCCGGGTTCAGGCAGCTCGTGGGTCATCTTGTGGCTGTACAGAGATTTGGATGGAAGTTTGGAAACGGCTCTGGGGCGTGTGTGTGTGTGTGTGTGTGTGTGTGTGTGTGTGTGTGTCTGCCAGGCTCTGGGGCGTGTGTGTGGGTGTGTGTGCGCACACACGCGTGTGCTGGGGCCCCTTCACCCCCGACCCCGAGCCAGCCAGTCAGGAACTCTGCCCCAGTCTGCGTTTCCCAGCCTGAACAATTCCCACCCAGCGGTCCCGTGCTGTGCGATCTGTTGGCATGAAGGGTCCATACTCCGCCAATCTAGAGAGACGAAAGTGGATTAGTGGTTGCCCAGAGCTGTGGGGAGGAGGGAACGGGAAGGACCACTAAGGGGCGAGGCGTTTCTCTTCATGGTGATGAAGACCTTCTGGAATTAAATAATGACAATAGTGACCATATACATCTGCTTGTGAATACAGCAAAAAGCACTGGACTGGACGCTCCTTCAGGGTGAATTTTCTGGTCTGCAAATCATATCTCAATTTGAAAAAGCTTATACGGGGTCCTCTGGACTTGGTCAAAGAGACAGCTGCATCTGGCCGAGGCGGTTTAATAAAGACGGGATTTAGCATCCAGACTGGGAAACTGAGAAACAGAAAACAAATCCCTGGGGCATCGGCACCGGAGAAGCGGGACCTCTGAGTCATCTCACAAATGTGGTAGATTCTTGTCCTAGAGCTCTCTGGCAGCAGCGCAGGAAGGGGTCCAGCAGGCGCAGACCAGACTCTTCCAGGGGTGAAGAGTCAGTGCAGGAGCTTGGGGAGACCAAGGTGCTTACAGTTGATTAGCAGAAACAGCAGAGCTGCAGATGGAGAGCAACCCAGAGGTCTACAGAGGATGCCCCTCAAATATTCACCAAAAAGCTAATCCATATATGAGGAAGTCCCAAAGGCGTGGATGGAAGCCAAGCCTAGAGACTGGCAGTCAGGGAGTCTAGCACTCATGCAGGGCCGCCCTAGTGCCCACGTCCCCCAATCAGTCTGGAAAGCTTCTAATAATATGTCAGCTGTTGGGGGAACTGCTGAGAAGGATGCCCTTCACTAGCATGGGATCATTAACCTCACATTCACATGTCTAACTCATTTTCAAAACAAGACCTAAAAAGATCCAACTGTTTCCAAGAAACTTAACACATCCTGGGGGGGAGCTAAAAAATATTTCTAGATGATTTTAACAGATTTTTAAGTTAGTTAATACAAAGATAATAAAGATTTTTAAGTACTTGTATTATAAATAAAAACCATCAGCTTCCTACAAGCTACAATTCACAGTTTGGAATTCAAAGATTATTTAGCATTGAGAGCAGAATATCACATCATAATACAGATAATAATCAATCAATGGAAACTAACCCAGAAAAGACATGATGTTTGAATTAGCAGAAAGAGACCTAAAAATCATTTTTATAACTGCATACTGCGTATCCAAAAAGAGGCATGGAAATTTAAAAAAAAAAAAAAGTTAAATTTCTAGAGATGAAAACTCCAATACCAAAGTGAAAAATACACAGAATGGGATTAATGGTTGATTGGGCATTGCGGAAAAGATGAGAGACATTGAAGACACAGCTGCAGAAACCACAGCGAACCTTAGGGAAAGACTCAAGAGAAGAAACTCAACAAAGCATCAGTTTGTTGTGGGACCAGCTGGTGCTGCCCAGTGCACATGTGCTGGGAGTGTCTGCAGGAAATGGGGCAGGGGAGAAGCCAGGTGGGAAAGGGTTTAGGATGAGCCAACATCATCTCATCCAGGCAGCTCTCCTGCAGGCTGGGAGCTCAGGCCGGAAGAGCTTTCTTCCCTGCAGCCCTGGGTCTCCTCATCTTTCAATTGTTCATTTAAGGCTCTTCCCAGGGTGGCCTCCAAGCTGAGAGCTGATGGGTGAGGTTTCATCTCTTTTCAAGGGAGTACTTTCCTTTGTGCTGAGCCCCTCTGGCCTTTGCTCCAACAGTCTCATCTGCTCATGCTCGTTGGGCAAAGACACTGCCCTCCTCTTTAGCTCTGTCCTCCCTTTCTCTGTTCTTCCCCCACAGGGGACTCAGGTGTGGCTTTCTCCAGCAGCAGCCGTCTCTGTCTCTTCCAGCTCTTCAGCATGGTGCCAACCAGGTGGCCCGGGTACCTTGCAGCTTGGCATTGGGGGGGCAGACAGGAGGGCGGAGGTCCTCAGGCTGAGCCCCTTTCCCCAGCTCGCTTCCACCACCCCCTCACCGTCCTAGATTTGTTCCTGCAGAAAGGGCTCCTGAGCCTCAGTTTCCATAGGGCGACCCAGCACCGGCCCCACCACACCCCAGCTCCCTTCTGGCTGCAACCCCCTGCTTGGGAATGTGGCAGCTCCTCCCCTGAGTGACTGATTATTCCTAGAAATAGATTATTGATTACTGATTATTACTCAGGAGTTACTTGCAACTTGAGCATGACTACGACTTGCCAGAAGTGACACAGGAGCAGAGAGATCTGACCTCATCTGAAGGGTCGCAAAGCTTTCCCTGGGAGGCAAAGCTGAAATGGGACCCTTGGGAAGTAAGCAAAAGGGGGGATTAGGGAAGAAACATTCGGGGCAAAGGAAATGGAAGTGTTGGACAGTCGGCATCTCTGAGGAACTGGGACTGCGTGGCTGGAGGGGAAGAAGAAGGGAGCTGATGGGAGAGGGCACTAGAACCAGGATCCTGGTGACTCACCAGAGTGCTGAGACTTTGTCCTCAGAGCAACGGAACAGGCCTCTGCAAAGTTCTGGTTGGGGGGTTAAACCAGTTTGGCTGGAATGGTAACAGACTAATCAGAGACTGGATCGGGGTGGGCGGCACCGTTGGGGACACCTGTGCAGGATTCCATGCACCAGGACCAGAGCGGCCGCCATGGAGAAAAAGGAGGAGGGCATGTTTTGGGGCTAATTAGGCCCATTGCCAGGGTGGCCCCACCTCTTCTTCCTCCTCATGATTGGGAATTCAGCTCAACAGATGCCCTGGCTCCCTCGTGCGGAGCCAGGACTAGCCCAGGGGCCAGGTGGGCTTACAAGAATGAAACTATTTCCAGAAGGTTCCTGTCTGGGATTACTAAAATGTGAGAAGAACTGGAGACACCAAAGATCTTTACCGTCATGTGTCAAAGTAGGGGCCGCCAACCCCGAGTTCTTTCAGGGAACACTGGCCTTCCCTGGTGGGCAGCCTGGCCTCTGACTGGAGGAGGTTTCCTGGAAGAGGGTACATGCAAGCTCGGTCTGGATGGAGAGAGGTATTTACACAATCTCAGGAAAGTAAAGCATAATTTGGTATTTTTTAGGAACACTGCCATCAGCCCATCCCAGGAAATCAGTATAGACAGAAGAAATTCCCATTAAAATAAACATAGTTTCTCACCCATGAAGGGCAATTAAACTTCAGAGGCAGGTGAACAAGAAGTTTAATGAAGCACTAAGTGTTTAAAGCATCATAAAATAACCATTTCATCTTCCCCCTTCACGGATGAGCTCTACCTACATTCACTCACCAGGGGCGCATGGGAGCACCAGACCTCGGCCGGGGGCCAGGAGTGCCAGCAACTAGGTCCGCACACCTCCTGCTCCCTGGGGTTTGGTGTGGGGATTTCAAAGACCCTCCCAGAGGCTGATAGTGCCTCTCAGTTAAGCATTTCCTTTTTTTCCTTTGTGTAAAATCTACATATAGGGCTGGAAGATATTAATACTCACCTCACAATTTCAGAATATATGGTCAGTGTCCATGACCCCAAAACATCTGTGACAGTTCATGTGTCCACTTTACTGGGTCACAGGGTGCCCAGATATTTGACCAAACATTATTCTGAATGTATTTGCAAGGGTGTTTTTGCATGAGAGTAACATTAGAATTGGACAGAGCAAGGCAGACGGTCTTCCCGCATGTGGGTGGGCCTCATCCAATCAGTTGAAGGCCCGAACAGGACAAAAAGGCTGAAACACACACACACCCAACAAGGAATTCCTCCTGCCTGACTTCCTCTGAGCAGGGATGTCGGTCTTTTTCCTGCCCCCAGGTATGAACTAAAAGTTCGGTTCCTCCTCGGTCTCAGCCTGTTTCCCTTCCTGCTGGAACGACACCATCGGCTGTCATTAGTCCCCAGCCGGCGGACCCAGCCTGTAGATCCCGAGACTTAGCAGCCTCCATAAACCTGTAAACGAATTCCTTACAATAAATCTCTTTCTGGTATTTGTAGGCTCTTTTCTCTGGAAAACCCTAACCTAATGCAGCTTCTTGTTTTTGCTTTCTGGGGACTCCAGAGACCAGTTTCCAAAACGCCTGGAAGAGCATCCCTCAGCCTTCTCCCCACCTCGTTCCTCGGGGAAATGGTACTCGGTGGTGCAGCCTGACGCTCAGCAAGCCCCGCCCGTCTTCGTTTTCCGTCTGCGCCAGCATGGGGCTCTCCCCCACCTTCCACCCGCCCTGCCCTTGCCCTTGGCAAAGGACACCAAAGCCAGTTGTGTCTTCTCTCAGCTGACGTTCCCCAGGAACAGCTCTGGAATACTGAAGGATGCATTTTCCTCTCCATCCCTCGACAGTGCATGTTTTTATTTACAAAGTACTTTTACTTCGTCCCCAAGCATAAACCCGGGACAGCTTCCTGTTAGCCCTGGAGTGAGACCAACTTGACTTTAACGGGGCAGCCTGAGAGCAGGCATAGCCAAGACCCCTTCACACCCGTGGCTCAGGAACGGGAAGATAAAACCGAGGATGAACCTTCTCTCTTTTAATCGCTCTCTTGCTTCTTGCTTCTTTCCTTTATAAACTATCCCCCTGTAGAGACCTCTTGGAGCTGATGTGGCCTGTGGCCTAGGAGAAGCCAAGGTTTTATCCAGAGCTGCACACATGAGAGAAGAAGGGACAGCTCACGCTCAGGCTGCCACAGAGATATTGCACGACGGCATTTATGAGTGATACCTGTGCTGGCCTAGCGCCTGGGATGCAAACCATCCGCAGACATTTAACCCGTCTGTTGGGTGAGTCACTCTTCAAACCCAGCTTGGGATTCATTTACACCTGCAGTCACGTCCCCCCTTCTTCGAAGCCGCCACGTTCTTTGTGACCATGACTTCTTGTGGGCTGAGGCTTCCCCGGAGAGGTAACTCCCTCCTTCCTCTGTCTTTTCCACACCGATGACTTTGGCATCTTGAACATCAGTGGAAAATGAAGTCTCTGTTCGCTTTCATCGGTCTGTACGTCTGCGCTTAACGCCGGTCCCGTGCAGCCCTGATCACACAGCTCCCGAGTGAGCTCACGGGTCGGAGCATTCCCCAACCTTCTTTCCGTTCTCCGAAGTTAGTCTGGCTCGTCAAGGTTCTTTCAGTCCCAGTGTTTTATAGATCCCTGAGTATTTCTTATTTTGTGTGACATTTTACTTTGTGGCCTGTGTGATTAGGTGAATGGCTCCAACGTTAAGCTACTGGTTGACCATGTCCCTGCCCAGGCCTTACACAAGGTCACATGAATCTTGGGTACTGCAAACCCCAGTAACAGAGAGTAGCGGTAAACTATGTCATGACCTCATTGCAAACATATGAGGGTGCTGAGACCCTATTTGGGTTGCAGTGCACCCTTCCCCCCACTTCTACCGATATCTACCAGGAAGATAGAGCTGAATGACGGGTATAAAAAACCCAACCTTATTCATAAATCAGTTTCCATTTTTGTGCCATTAAGGGTATTATTAACTTTTATAAAATGGGTAAAAGTAGCTGGACCATTTGGTTGGTAAGTCACAGCACTCAGCCTGTGCATAAACCTTTACGAGCGCGCAGGTAGAAACTCCTTAGTCCCGTTACCTTCCCTCATACCGTTTCCCATAAAAAAGACAGAAAAGGTACTTGGGGAAAAGCTCGAACACTATTGCTATAACCTTTTTTCCTCTTCTTTAACTCAATGTAAATATACTATAGGCTGTCAGCTCCTTATTGGAAAAAAAACAGGTTTAATGGCAGTTGGAACTTCAGGAAACATAAAGCACTGAGTTTCAGACTTGAATGTCCCCGGAGCGTTGGAGGCAAGATCAGGGAAGGAGTTGGGTGTTTGGCCAAACTGGAAACGTTCAGCTTCAAGTGGACACCAGAAATGAAACAAGAGTCTGTTAAGGAGTTATCCTCTCTGAGCAAAAATGTCTTTTATTTAACTCATGGGAAATGAGATGGAGCTAGCGCAGCATCGGTCGCTTGGTGGGGGGGAGGATGGGGCTATTGCTAAGGAAGCAGAAGGCACAGTCCTCTTAACACGCTCGTGATCCTTAAAGGGATATTGTCTCACAGAAAACTTCCCAGACACAACATGAAAGAATGCAGCACGGACGGTGAGCTGGTGTGGAACATACAACACGTGACGTGAAATTCAGAGAGTCGAGAGATGAGTGAACGCACCACCGCTCTGAGAAAGTCTGCTTGTAACTCAGGGCACAACTCCCAGAAACAAGTCTCCAAGGGAAAAAGCCTCGCACAGAAGGGAACGGACTCTATCTTGTCATGTGTGTGAAGTTCCTGAACAGATAAAACTAATCCGTGGAGAAAACCCAACCCAGACAGAGGTTGCCCCACCTGGAGGGGTTAGCGACTGTGTGGGAGGGAAGTGGGAACTGGGCAGGTGGCGGGAATGTTGTCCTCTTGACAGCGGGTTCTGGCTCACAAGCGTATGCGTTTTTGAGAACGGAGAACACACCATTAATATTTATACACGTTTTTATATGTACACTTTGCCTCCAAGGGAAAAATCTGGCATTCTAATTAGTTGACGAGCATGCTGTGGTCCTAGGGTCTGCAGCCCATTTTAAACACATTCATAGAAGATGATAACGGACCCAGAAATGGTCAGATAAATGTGTGGTAAAATGAGTATAATAATCCACGGAGTTGGTCCAATGGTGGATGGATATTCAATGTGGAATTCCTTTAATTTTATTGTGTTTGATGTTTTTATAATAAAACATTGGAGGCAAGGATGGGGAACGCCAATGGCTTAGGTGCCCTGATGCACAGCTTTGTAAGACTTTCTCTGGGTCAAATGTCCCAGTACCATTCTTTAATAATCCGGTGGGATCACGATACCCAGCACCCCTGAATGCCCTCGAGGTACGGGGTTTCTGCCAGGTGCATGGTGTGTGCAATTATGGGATGAAGAGGTTACAGTCTAGTTGTCGGTCAGGACCATTCCCTGCCATTGCATCTCGGACAGAGGGGTGACAGGGTACTATGGTAACAGAGCATGGCACTGGGGCCAAACTCACGAGTTTTACTTTTGGGCTGAGGTGTGAAAAAGAAAGAAAGAATTCAACTGGATAGGGAAGCAGACAGGAGATGATTAGGAAAGAAGATTCAGTCCAGAGGAATAGCATGTCGGGAAGCATGTATCATGTAAACGTGCAACAGTGGAATGTGCTGGAACGTAAGAGACTTGGGACGAGTGCTGAGAATGGGATGTGAAGGGTCGGGAATGACCCTGTGGTTAAACGCTTCACAGGAAGACAACGACGTTTGTGTTTCAGGAAGACATTGTTTGGTAGATGTCGGGAAAGATCTCATGGGAACCACCCGTAGCTTGAAGCTTGCCAATATTCGGCATGGTAAGGTGGCTGACCTCTTTCTTTGACACACAGGTAAGGAAAAACCTTCTCCATGGGGAGAGAAAAGTTTTTAAAAAGTGTGTGAATCCTTCCCAAACATGAACTTTATTTTCATGAATTTCAAAGAAATGGGTTCATTGTACCACAGGAGTAAGTATGAATCCTTGTTTCAAAGAAAGGAAACATCAGCCTGCAAAATATGAGCAAAGGGAAGGTGTACGTGTGAAGTCTCACAGATTCAAAACTCCCGTTGGAAGGAGACGTATGTGTTGTGTTACCTCCCCAATCAAGATGTGCAGAGTTGATGGCATGAGGGAAATACAAACCAAATAAAAACCACAGTGAGATCCTACCTCACACCAGTCAGAATGGCTAAGATTTAACAAGTCAGGAAACGACCGGGGTTGGTGAGGATGTGGAGAAAGGGGAACCCTCCTACACTGTTGGTGGGAATACAAGCTGGTGCAGCCACTCTGGAAAACAGCATGGAAGTTCCTCACAAAGTTGAAAATAGAGTTGCCCTATGACCCAGCAATCGCACTACTGGGTATTTACCCTAAAGTTACAGACGTAGTGATCCGAAGGGGCACGTGCACCTGAATGTTTATAGCAGCAATGTCCACAATAGCCAAACTATGGAAAGAACCCAGATGTCCATCAACAGATGAACGGATAAAGAAGATGTGAGATACACACACACACACACACACACACACACACACACACAATGGACTACTATGCAGCCATCAAAAGAAATGAAATTTTGTCATTTGCAACGATGTGGTTGGAACTGGAGGGTATTACGATAAGTGGAATAAGTCAATCAGAGAAAGACAATGATCATATGATCTCTCTGATGTGAGGAGTTTGAGAAACGAGACAGAGGATCGTAGGGGAATGGAGGGAAAAATGAAACGAGATGAAACCAGAGGGAGACAAACCGTAAGAGACTTCATCTCAGGAAACAAACTGAGGGCTGCTGGAGGGGATGGGGTGGCTGGAGGGTGGACACTGGGGACGGTGTGTGCTATGGTGAGTGCTGAGAATTGTGTACGACTGATGGTTAACAGACCTGTACCCCGAAACAAAATACATTATATGTTAATTAAAAAAAAGAGATCTGCCGAGTGGAGCAATCCAATGTTTTATTTGAATAAACATTCTAAGAATGCAGAGATGATCCATTTTAGATGCATCAGAGATGAAGGGAAAACATTCACTACTAAGACTACAGGGAAACTTTTCTCCTCCACACATTCTAGTTATGAACATCAAGTTTCCTAACCAGGCAAGCTGTGAAATCATGTTTTATTTTTGTTGTTGGTACTAAGAAGCACTAAACCACAGGAAAGAGGCTTCCCTTTGATAGACTGCCCCATAAACTAGAGTTTACTTTATTTGGAAAATATGAATAAAACCACTACAAGTAAGTTTTATGTTGTAGAATTTAAATATCTTTTTAATGCTTCTGAGAAAGAATGAAGTAATTTTAGATACATTCCTCCCCTCCCATTTCACTTCCATAATGCAAGAACAGAAAACATTCTGAAAAATATATGAGCAGTTATGGTTTTCTGCATATTTAAAAGGAAACTGCTCAATCCATTAAGGTAATCACCTGAAAGGGACAACTCATGTCCTTTGCTTTTGAGAGAAGACAGCCTGGTCACATCAGCTCGGTGTTTGTCACATGAGGAGGCCTCCTGATTCATACTTGTCAACTGATTTTTTTGAAATTAAGTGCAAAATTTTTAATCAGTCCTTATTTTAAAAATCACTGATGGGTTGGGTCTGCTCTTTTAACCAAAGGCATCTCCTTTTAAGTTCTGAGTTTCTCATCCACTATATTATTACTTCGAACAACATAAAATTACGGAAACTTCCACTTACACTGGATTTTTGTCTCATAAATATTACACACACGTATATTATTCACTATGATATAGTATGCTATATTACAATATTATATGCACATTTTATTATAAACATCACATCCAGATTTTAAAACCACTTTTGTGGTTGGTTGGAGAAGGCAAGACGGACGCTTCCCTTGCCTGCCATTATGTTCATGAAGCATGCCGTGACTGACGGCGTTTCCACACACGTTGTGTCATCTGGTACAGAACTATGATACTGTGAGAGAAGCATGAGAGAATGAGGATCCACTTCGTAGCTGTGTTGGTCTGATACCTGATGGGCCACCTAGGATGTCTCCTGGACACGGCCCTATATTTGTGGCCAGGTCAGCGCTAAGACACAACACTGCCCCGGGAGGAATTGCACTCCTGATTGCATAAGAAAGAGCAAACCCCTAATGATGAAAACATCGTACTATAGACCAGGTATCTGGAAGGGGCCGTGATGTGGGATCCAAGTTCTCACAGAGGAGAGACAAAAAAATCAAAGTGTAGGGTGGCTAAGAAGCAGTCACTTCTGTCAACATTCCCCCAAGGACAGCTCTCCACTCCCTAAGACGGTCCAGTTCCTGTCAGTATCACCCGCTGGTTTTCATTTTCCGTTCTGGAGCTCTGTGGCGTGTTTAATTCCCACTCCATGTTCAACCTTTAAAGAGAGGAAAACAGCTGCTATTTCCTCCTTTATTTCCTTCTATTTCTTTTCTAGAGGGAGTATCTCCGGATTCTTCAACTCTATCCTATCTGATATGGTTTCTAGACTTTTTTTTTAAAAGATTTTTTTTTATTTACTTGACAGA
The DNA here is from genome assembly GCF_022355385.1 of Mustela nigripes. NCBI lineage: Eukaryota > Metazoa > Chordata > Mammalia > Carnivora > Mustelidae > Mustela > Mustela nigripes. The sequence goes on along the minus strand of NC_081560.1, from coordinate 3,857,900 downwards.
CAGAGAGAGATCACAAGTAGGCAGAGAGACAGGCAGAGAGAGAGGAGGAAGCAGGCTCCCGGCTGAGCAGAGAGCCCGATGCGGGACTCGATCCCAGGACCCTGAGATCATGACCCGAGCCGAAGGCAGCGGCTTAACCCACTGAGCCACCCAGGCACTCCTGGTTTCTAGACTTTTAAACTAAACCACTTCACCTCTCCAAACCCTCCAGACACATGCAAAGCTTCTTTTCAAAATGTGGCAGCTGGAAACCAATCTCAAAATTCTGTTTGTATTCTTACGCATAATGTAGTTTCCCAGGACTGAAATATATCTGTATTTGTAGGAATCCTGTCCCACTACTGGGTCAGGTCGAGCTTGCGATCAGCCTTCTCTCCATGAGCTTTTTCATAGGAATCAAGTCTTCCTCCCCCTTCTTGACTCGTGCACTTGGACCTATGAGTTAAAAATTTATCCCTATAAACTGGATTCAGTTGGATCAGTTCTCTATGGGTGTATGACACATCGTCCCCAAACCTGGTGGCTTAAAACAATAATAAACACTTATTATTATAGCTTCTGTGACACAGAAATTTGGAAGTGGGGGCACCTGGGTGGCTCAGTGGGTTAAAACCTCTGCCTTCAGCTCAGGTCATGATCCCAGGTCCTGGGGTCGAGCCCCGCATCGGGCTCTCTGCTCAGCAGGGAGCCTGCTTCCCTCTCTCTCTCTCTGCCTGCCTCTCTGCCTACTTGTGATCTCTGTCTGTCAAATAAATAAATAAAATCTTAAGAAAAACAAAAGAAATTTGGAAGTGACTCAGCTAGTTAGTTACGGCTTAACATCTTTCATGAAGTCATGGTTAAGACGTTGCCGGGGGCTGAGGGATCTGAAGTGTGGCTGGGACTAGAGGGTTGGCGTCCACGAGGGTGCCCTCACGTGTCTGGCCAGCTGGGGCGGTCTCCTGGTAGGAGGTGTCCCCCCAGCTCCCCTGTGATGCTTGAGTGTCTGCATGATATGGAAACTAGATTGCTCCAGAGAAAACGTTCTAAGGGAATGAAAGAAAGGCTGCCTAGCCTTGGGAGTCCCGCACTGTTATCTTCGCCACAGATCTGCCCTGTGAGAGGAGCCTGCACCACAGTGGGAATGAAAGGGAGCAAGGACCGTTGGGGCCATCTTGGAAGATGGCTCCCACGGTAACCAACTGGGGTCTTGAGTCTATATGCATCATGAAATACACGTGTCACCTTTCATAGAAGACTGTCCGTCAGTTTGCAAGTAACACAAAATTACATACAACCTAAACCAGTGTTCTCCAAATTGTTTACAATGTGCGTCAGAGGCTCTCCACAGGTATCTCTAGAGGGACTTCTGTCCACCATCAGAGAAGCACCCAGGACGCAAGCCCCAGACACCAGCGTCCAGCTCAACTGAAGCTCTAGCACCTCTATTCCGCTCATCTATGAAAGTGTTGTATAAAACCATGTCCCCTGCAAGCAGAGACAATGCGACTTCTTTCTCTCTGATCTGGATGCCCAGTACTTCTTTTCTTGCTTAACTATCCCGGCTGGGATGTCCAGAGCTACGTAGAATAGACGTGGCCAGCAGGAGCGTCCTTGTCCTGTTCCCGGTCTCACAGGAAAAGCTTCCAGTTTGTCGTCAGCGCGCGGGCTATCACGTACGGGCTTCTCAGTGTGTTACGGGGGGGGATATTCCTTCTACACGTATTTTGTTGAGTGTTTTATCATGAGAGGGTGCTGCTTAATTTCCAGCTCTGTTGCTTTTCTGTCTTCACAGATCTCCCTCAGTGCAGGGGGAGGGTTAGAACGAGGAGGGTGAGGGCGGAGAGGGCTCAGGGCTGGCGTGGCTGCGTTCTCTCAGGACAGACACCTGTGGCCCTGGACTAGCTCACAGGGCTCCGTCTTGCAGCTTTGTGACTTCATGGGCAAGAAAACTTGAGAAAAAGAGACTGTTGATGCAAAACACACAAAAAACCAACAAACAACGACGACGAAACCAAAAAACCAAAACCAAAAACAAAACAAAACCCCAAACCTTAGTATTTTGCTTCACATATACAAAGTCCAAATCCCCCAGAACCAGAATCCGCACATGGTTACATGCAATGGCAAATAGACTGTGAAACCCCCACTTCCCTGGTTTTAAGGTCCCCCTGAGCCCCAACACTCTGAAAATCCCCCATGAGATATTTCTTGGCATCCCAAAGAGCATCTCCCACATGTTTATCTGGCCGGGGGGCTCCTGAGTCCTCTCGGCACACACCTGCTGCGCGTTCATCTCCCAGCATCTCTGTGACCAGCACCATGACTCAGCCGGTCTTGCGGATGGTCCAGCCAGGCGGCTGGAGGTTTCTGTGCCCAAAAGACATCTCAGGAGGCCCCAAAGTCCTTGCGTCTAAGCAGGCAGAGTTCAGCCTGGTTCCTGGTCAACTAGAAGATTCCTCTTTCCCAACCTGGCCCACAGCTCTCCTGAGCAGTGCAGGTCTCCTGGGGACCCGGGTCACTGAGTCTCCTGCATAGGTGCTGGTTCTGTTCCTTTCTCCCACGGAAGGCTGGAAAGCTGGAAGGCCCTGCCGATCGTTTCCCTTTGGCACACTGTTTCCAGGGCTCTTGTCTCCGGCCTGTCAGCTCTGCCCTGTCCTCCTCTTACCTTTGCAGAGCATCTCCCAAAGACTCTTCCCCTACCCAAACTGCACCAATCCGCAAACACGCACAAAGCCTCACGCAAACCACTTCATGCAGGTGAGTATCTAGAAGGTTCACCGACTCACAGCTGACAAGTGACCTCCTTCCGGACCCCAGCACAGACTGAGACATGGGCTTCCCAGAATGTCCCAGCGGGACCTCTGGTTCTCTCCTCTATATGCAAAGCCTGCCTTTCCCCAGCCTCGCTGAAACAGGATACCTGAAATGCAGTCGTTTGAAAGTCTGAAGGTTCAGCTCAGCCCAAATTTTATGAGAGCCTCAGTGACCAGGAAAAGGAGCTGAAATCCCACCAGAAAATGAAATATCAAGTCAGCATTGTTGCTTTTGAAAGCTTCTGATTCACAGTGGCTTTGCTGAGCCGTGGGCGCGCCCATGCCCTCACCATCATTGATGCGCGCGCCTGGGCATCTACTTTGCTTTCCTGAGCTTTTACACTCTTGATTTCAGCTCAGGTCATGATCTTCGGTTTGTGAGACGAAGCCCCGAATCTGCTTGAGGTTCTCTCTCTCCCTCTGCCCCTCCCCCTGCTCTCCGTGCACACACACACACTCTTTCTTTTTCTCTTTCAAATAAATTAATACATCTTTAAAAAAAATTTGCTAGTACTCTCAGGAATCAAAAGGAACTGGAGGAGAAAGGGTGAGAAGGTGTGGGTAGTCACCATTCGCTGTTTTCTGCCTCGTGTTGTCCTGGCACCAGAGGTTCAAGACTGTTCCTTCTCCCGGCTTCTTCCCACAGCTGTTTTCCGGGGCGGGAGTTAATTGGTAACTAAGATGTAATTCGTTCAAACGGAGGTGCTAATGGCTGGTTAATTGATGCATTACCCTTTCTGGAAAACTGCTGCCTTCACCTGTGACTTTCATGTCTTACATCCAAAAAGGGACTGCTGTCCATTTTAGCGGCTGACACACAGCCTGACCTTTAATTTTCCACTCCCCAGGCATTTGAGAAAGGAGCTCTGGTGTCAAGAGATCTTAAAGACGGCCTCCGGGCCACGCCAGGGAGAGTGAGGATTTCCGGTTGGGTTTCATTAAATCAAACCTCATCAATTATTTGTACGGCAGACTGGGCTTTATGCGCTGGTGACATTTCCGTACTTGTGACAGTGTCTCGACAAGCCGTGCATTTAAAAGGCAAGTGGTTGGTGTAGGGGATGTTTCTAGGAAGAGCCTCGGAACATGGTTGAGATCAAGTCTGGGATTTTGACAGATGAGCAGAGAAAGAGAAACAGAAAGGATTTAGTTCCGTATCACTTGGAATCGTGGAGCTCGGGGACCCCTCCCTGCCTGCTGGCAGTCACCGCCCTGGAGAGACTACGCCCCCACTATAGCTCCTTGAGGGTGTGGACACAGGTTTCCAGGCACTGGCTGGGAGGCATTTTAGTGTTCCTCAAACCACGCTATGTCCCCACTTGAGCCCAGGGCTGGAAGTTGTTGGAAAGAAGCGGGCAGGTCAGTGTCTGACATGTTTGCCCTGTTTGAAGAGCCCCAGAAGAAAGTGAAGCGGAATCTGAAAACCGTGTCCAAGATCTACCTCTAGGTCCCGATCCAAACGGGGGAATGAGGAACTCCATCAAATTCTTACCCCGAAACTCCCTCCACATCCCCCACCCCAGCCGAACTCACGGGCCCCATCTTCCATCAGGAATCTGCTCTGTTCCAGACCTAAGATGACAAATTAATCCTGTCCCTGAAATGTTAGAGTGATCATGGCTTGACGTGTTTATCCTTCGTGCTAACATTTTTTAAATGTTGTATTTATTTATATTTTAATCCAGTGGTTTCAGTGATTGCGGTCGGGCTCTCAAACATCAGCTCCAAGATCGCCTGCAAGCCTCACTTAACACGCCACCCCCAGAATTTCTGGTCCTGGGACGGGTCCAAAAATTTGCATTCCGGCACGTTTTCAGGGGATGCTGGGACTGTCCGGCCAGGCGCCACACTTGTAAAAATACAATATTTCTTTAAGTCGCGTGAGATCTACAGGCCGCGGAAGAACGCAGCATATGATTATTTTAAGGGGAAATAAGCAAATGTGAGGATTGGGTTCGATCCCTTCATAAAACAACACAATGCTAATTACTGGGCACTTGCTGTCAATTTTCATGCTAAGTGCTGGGCAGCTGATCAAAACCAACACACACACACACACACACACACACACACGGCTCTCCCATAAAAACATCCAGGCAGGAAGCGAGCAACCCCGGCTCCTGCGCTTTCTCCGGCTGAGAAAGCCGGGGACCAAAGGGGCCGTCACCATATTGTCACCCACGCATTCAAGATCTAAGATAAAGATAAACATCTAAGATAAAGATAAAGACTAGAGCAGTGTAGACCGATGAGGTCTTCCTCGTCCCGGGAGGAGGTCTTAGAGTGTGTGCGTGAGTGTGTGTGGATGTGGTCATGTGTGTGTGTTCGCACGCGGGGCCATCCGCATGGGTGTGTGCCGGTGCGGTCCTGCTGTACTTGTGAGCTGTGAAGTCGGAGGACAGAACGGCACCGGCCCAGACCCTGAACTGCGGGGGGAATGGGCTGAAGAGGGCGGGGGTGGCGTTACCAGAGCACAGACGGTCCACGGGCCTGGGCAGGCCGCGGCCCTCCCGCCGGGGCCTCGGGGCTCTGACTGCATTTCCCGTGCTCTTGGCTGATCCGTTTGCCGGAGGAGAGTCACGCTCCCGCCCGCATCTTCATCTTTTTAAAAGCGGACGTCGTTGATCCCGGCATCGGGCCGCGGTTCTCGGAGAGGTGGAGAGCCCCTGGGACCCCCAGGAGGTCTGCGGGACCTGCACTATTTCACAGAATCGCTGCGACGCCAGGGGTCCTGCCCCGCCCGTCTGGAGAGGACACTGGTGAGAGCCCGTGCACAGGACTTCACGCAGCGAGCTGCGGCTCACCTCTAAGGGGTGAGCACCTGTCCCTTTTTGGGGTAACATCAAGGGGAAAGTATTAACCATTTTCTTCGTGGCTCAGTCCTCTCCCTTCCTCATTTCACACGTGTGCGTGGCCAGGCTTTCTGCAGATTGCTCACCCGAGCCTGCCGGAGACCGAACGCCGAAGCAGAACGGGAATCGGGCCGTCGCTCCGAAGCCGGCTGCTCGAAAATATTTCTAAAAATGTCAAACAATGCGGCCCCCTCTCACTATTTTGTTCCGGGAAATAGAATTATTTTCCATAAAATGATTTGTTTCTATTGACCTGGAACGGCTTTATTTTTATCATTACTAACGATTTTTACTTATTTTTTTTTCTGAGGTGGGGGAGGGGCAGAGGGCGAGAATCTGTCCCGCTGAGCAGGGAGCTGGACTCCGGGCTCGATCTCATGACCCTGAGATCATGACCTGAGCCGAAATCCGAAGTTGGATGTCCAACCGACTGACCACCCAGGCGTCCCTCTAATGTACATTCTCGTCTGTCCTACGGCCATGAGCGGAACCTCTTTATCCCTCGCTCCTCTGCATCCGCACAGAGGTGAGAGCGACTTGTCCTGCTGGAATTCACAAGCACGCAAGGTCGGGGAGTATCTTCCTCAGCCCTCTCGTTTTTGCTTCCGGCAGGACGTGTGAGTGTATGGACCCCCCCCCACCACCACCCCACACACACACCAAACGCACACTAGCCATGAGTCCCTCTTTCTGGCAAGACAAAGAGAGGATGCGGTGGTGTCTCCACCACCATGGAGGGCAGGCGGGGGCCCGAGAGCTCTCCTGTCTCACGGCCACGTACCGGATGCCCGGTTAGATCTGAATCTCACAAACACCAAACACGCGACTTGTCGTCTGTTTCAACATCGCGTGGGCCATACTTACATGGAAGCGTGGTTTGTCGTTTTTTCTGAAACACCTTTTCAGCTGGTTGTCCTGTATTTCTACTTGCTAAACCTGAAACCCTAGCTGCCTGAGAATAGACATTTCACGACTCAACAAGCAAGGTTTGCTTCATTGTTTTCCAAAGTACCGCTTCCATTCAGCCCTTCATGCCTTGTGAGAAAATAGAGAAAACAGCTTAATTTTAAGAGACTGTGAAAAACAATGCTTTGATAAGCATGTCAAGGAGGAACTTTCTGGAATCTTTTTATTTATCCTAGTACTATTGCTTGTCAGGTGATACGTCCCATATTTTAGTTGTTCTGCCTCTAAATATATGGTTCGCATTCTCGCTCATCCTTCTCATTTTTATTTTTTGCGAAGTTTCCACATCCCTTTGGCTTCCATTACGCGAATAGAGAGCACGCATTTTATGACTCAGGCATTCACTCAGATCGATTCAACAGGCCTGGAACAGTGTCAAGTCTGCGCCCGGCCCTCGGCTGGGGGCTGGAAATGTCGGCGTCCAACTAACGTACAAAACTCTCGCCGAGCGGACGTAACGTCCCGGGGTGGGGAGACGGACTGCAGAAATCTCACAGATCAGGTGGTGCAAATGCTGCCGAGAAACGTCAAGTTGGCTTCGGTCCTTGGCGAGGCAGGGTGTGCACAGAGTTGGTGACTCAAGATACGGTAACTGGGAAGCAGCCCTGCAGGGAGAGGGAACAGCAGGTGCGAGGGCCTCACCCTGGAAAACGGTCCGTGGGCTTGAGGAAGGGCCAGGAGGCCAGGGGGCTGGGACACAGTGAGTGAGGAGGAGGCTGGTAGGAGACGCTGTGAGTCGACAGAGAAGGAAGAATGCGGCGTCGGCAGAATTAGCGGTGTCGCTCCGACCAGAGTAAGGGCTTGGACATTTGCCGTGAGCCAGACAGGAAACTGAGTGGTCCTGACTTACGCTGCTGAGCGACCACTCTGCGGCCGGGTGGGGGGCGTGCTGTGGCCCTGAGAACCAGGGCAGGGAGGCCAGACGAGGGGGTTTCAACAGGAAAACCACCCAGGAGATGAGGAAGTGTGGTCTGGGAGGAAGCAGGGGACGGAGGCGCGGTGCCCCACTGTGGATGGCGCCTGGAATGTGGAGTTGGGTGTGGGAGAAAGGGGGCATCCAACGGGGCTCTGGGGTTTTGGGGTCCGTGTCTGAAAGGGTAGAGCTGCTCTTCCCGAGATGGGGAAGCCAAGAGGAGGAGGCTGCTTGGTTTGGGAGTGGAGGGGGTCACGGGCGCAGGTTTATGCATAACGAATCAGAGATGGTGGAGACGCTGGGCCCGGGGGGGACACAAGTCAGGAATGCAAAGGAGTGTGAGGTTGGAGAGAATGAGGAGGGGCGGCTCAGAAGCAGGACTGACAGCAGAAGAAAGGCTGTCTGAGAACTGAGCCCGGAAAGTGTTTCAAGGAAGAGCGAACGAGCGCACAACTGTCACGTCGCCGGCTGGTGTCCGGCTCAGTAGAAGGAGAACCGGATTAACCACTGGACTTGGCAATGGGAGGCCTGGCGTCCTTGGCCAGGGCCGTGCGCGGGGATGGCGGACAGATGGGGGCAAATTCGGGAGAGGATGGACGGGGGCAGGCGGGAACCGGGCCTCCAGACGGGGCTGCCAGGGGAGCCCCGGCGCGTTGGGGCCACCGCCCGCATGACCGTCAGGCTTCCGTCCTCCTTCTGCCCTTGGGGTCTGTCGGCTCCGCGTGCAGGCCCTCGCCTCTCCTAGCCTCTCCGGCTCCCTCCCTGTTTTGTATCACGGGGGTCTCCTTGGATAAAATATCAGCACGTTTATTCACATGCCTGCCTCAAGAGGACCCAGACCAGTGGAACCGCTTCTGGTCCGAGGAGGTGAGACCAGATCCGGGATGGGCGCCCCTCCTCGAGGCAGGCGAGCCAAAGGCCATCCTGGTGTGTGGCTGTGACACAGAGAGCCTCAAGTCAGGCTGCAAACTGCGTCCTAACTGTGCAGTTGATGGTGACTCAGGAAAAGGCAAAGGCTGCGACAGACACAACCGTGCGGCATCTGAAAACCGTGGGTGGGAGACGGTGCCTACAAAGACAGAGGAGTTGGCTGGTTTCCGGGCCTTGTGCTGACCCGCTGTAGAGGGGTTCTTGGGAGCCCTGGAGCTGCTACCAAGCAGGTAATGTCCCCGTGCAAAGGCAGAGGGCCCCGGGGGTGACTCACCCGGCTGGGATCAGAAGGGGCTCGAAGAGACAGGCTGGGACCACAGCCAAGGCAGGCCTGGCCCTGAAGGGGAAAAGCCGGAATCCAGAGACAAAAGCTTGCTCTGCCAAATAACTAACTAACAAACTAAATAAATAAAATCTTTTAAAAAAAATGCTTTAAGGGGCACCTGGGTGGCTCAGTGAGTGAAGCTTCTGCCTTCAGCTCAGGTCATGATCCCATGGTCCTGGGATCGGGCTCTCTGCTCAGCCTGCTACCCCCCTCTCTGTCTGCCTCTCTGCCTACTTGTGATCTCTCTCTCTGTCAAATAAATAAATAAAATCTTTAAAAAAATGCTTTAAAAGGCCCTGTCTCCAAGCATAACCACATTCTGAAAAACCAGGGGGTTAAGACTTTAACATAGGAACTAGGGGTGAACACAGTTCAGCCCATAACATGATTAGAAATTGTTTGCCACTGGGCTTTAGAACAAACTAGTAGAATTTGTTTGATTTCATGTGTAAGTATATAACAAAAATGTAATTTTTAAAAACTTTACGATCTGTGCCGTTCTGTCAAGACAGAAGACACTCAGTATTTCCCACGTTGGTGCCGTGCGAGGGCTTGTGATTCATTTGAGCCTAGAAGAAGAGACACCCACGGACGGCCAGATTTTGTCGGGAGCCAAGAGTGACTGCAGAATGGGCTTGGAGGGTGGCGTTTCCTGCTGAGTCTCACGCGAAGGAGCAGCTCCTTGAGAAAGGTCACTTACGAGGAGGACAGGGACCGGACAGATCCCTCCCATCACAACCCCCAAAGGTGCCGGACTCTTCCGCCGTGCACCCCTCCGTTCCTGGGCCATCGTCTTCAATGTCAGAAACGACGGACCTCTTCCTTCGTGCCTACCCTCGTGCCTACGAAGACTTTGATATCTTTAGTTGAGTTACTAAATCACAAAACAAACCAAGCAACTACATGTCTTGAGCAACATGGGCCAGTTTTTCCAGAAGGCAGGTCCCCAGCTGAGCATCTCCTCCATTTTTCCCTGCTTGGTGTTTGGCTGAATTCTCCGGAGAGTTATTCCACCCTTGGACCATAAGTAGCAGATCGTGTCACCGAGGGAGGGAAGGCAGGTCCCGGTGTCATCAAAGCAGACTTTCCAAGGACAGCTGGGAAGTTGGCTCAGGTCTCTGAGAGCACTGCGGCTACGTGCAGGGGTGGCCAGCAACCGCTGGCCTGGGCTGTTCCTCATCACGAGGGCGGGCGATCGGGAAAAGCTAAAACCTGGCTAAGAGGGTTTCAAAGGCAAACAGGTCAGAAGTCGTTCCAGCCTCCAATGAGGGCAATTAAAGCTTGAAATTGTAGCCATTTTTTCTCAAGGGCAAATCCAATTAAAAAAAAAAAAAAAAACCCAAACAAATAAAAAAACAGCTCTCCGGGTCATTATCAAGTGATTTCTACAAAATGCTGGGTCCACGTTGTCTCCCATGCCATTCAGTATTAGCTGAGCTTCTGACGAGGTATAAGCCCAGGAATCTGCAAAATTCTGAGTCTGGCAGAATAAACTAGGTTAAAATGTTGAGCTTCTTTAGATCACAAACGAACATTACTTTAGATGTGTAAGATGGGTGTTCAGTATTGAGAGAATTAATTTTTTCCCATGTGTCTTCAAGCAATTAAGAGTGGGTTTCAGGCATATGGTAACATTCGTCACATGTATATGAACACTGAGAGATGAGCGCGTTCGAGGAACCACAGCGGCAGGGAGGGGGAGTGCCCTTGACTATGCACAGCTGTGTACTCCGGCTCTGTTCGGTGCTTTCCGCAACGCCCCCGCAGGTGCCATACGCAGGTACAAAATTCCTGTCATTATGAAAATTTTAGATCTGATTTGGGAACACACACACACACACACACACACACAAAGAGACACAGACACACATAAAATACAGACACACAGAAACACACCCAGACCCATAGACACAGAGACACCCGTACATCCTATTTTGTATGATAATCTACTTCTAGAGCACTCCAGCTAGTAAGTCAATAACACAAGTGCTTGAGGAGTTCCCGGGATCTAGGCTGTAGCAAGGGGGTCCTAAAAAGGAGCCTGTTCTCTCCGGATGAGGAGCTGTGACTCTCTGGAACGCCACTGCAGCCAGAATGCTTCTCCGTAGGAAGGTTTGATGGGCCCCGTGCAGATACGGAATCTCCCAGCAGGGAACTGGTTCCCAGCTCCGGTCTTACTGGCTGGTCTGGTCTACTTCATTTAACCTCTGTCAGAAAACAGTTAACCGGACAGTCCATAGAAGTCAAGATAAGTTAACATGTGCTGATGGTTTTTGGGTGAGAATCCTCCGGAAAGAAAATCAGAATCATTTTCATTAGCCCTTGGCCAAAGCCTGAATCCAGTGGTTCGGGTTCTGTGATCTGGAAACAAGCGGGGAGAAGGTGAGACTGGAGAAGTGGAGGAAGAAGACGGGAGGAGCAGAAACAGAGCAAAGAGGATCTTCTTCGCCAACTGCGCCACGGTCTGCATCTCCTGAGTGGTAATGACGGCCTTGGACGACTCCCAAAACTAGACCAGTCCGCACAGGTCGCGGAGGGTCAGGAAGGTTTCCATGAATTAATGCATATCGCAGAAGAAGATAAAGCCAGCTCCACGAGACCAGCCCTCTAGTATCCTCTCTGATGAGAGTATGGAGAGTGATAGGAGGACACGCAATCATCTTGCTTGTGTCTAGAAACTTGGGTATTTTAAAAATACTTTATTTATGTACTTGAGAGAGAGAGCAAGCTAGAGAAAGAGCCTAAGCTGGGGAGGTGGGGAGGGAGTGCAGAGGGAGAGGGAGAAGCAGACTCCTGGCTGAGCAGGGAGCCTGATGGGGGACTGGGTCCCAGCACCCCGGGATCATGACCTGAGCCCAAGGCAGATGCTTAGCCAACTGAGCCACCCAGGTGTCCCACAGAAACCTAGGCGTTAACTTCCTTCTCATTTATGAAGGGAACCGTTAGTGACATTGGCTTTGGACTAAGGGAGATGCCTGGCTTCTTCACTTTACTGCTGTACTTCTTGGGCTCCTGGGATTTGTGTGTTCTTACCTAGATGTCCAGGAGCCTCACTATGGGGGGGACTCAGTTTCTCTTGCCCCATGCCCCTCCCACATTAAATCTCTGAGAAGCCCTAAGACCACCCTTGTCGAGATGCCAGCAGGAAGGCACCGGACAGCGAGAAGTAGAGTCACCAGTCATTAACACGTGACGATACAGTAGTAACTAGACTGTGACGGCAGTAATGGATCGTTACGAGGTTTTGCTCCAAGCCAGAACTGTAGTTCATCCTTCCCATTACGTAGCACTCATGAAAGCCGGCTCGAGGTAGGTCCCATTTTTCTCTGTTTCATGGAGACGCCTGAGACATAACCAGACACGGAAATACGAGTTCTCAGTCACACGCTTCAAACCTGCTTCACCAGGGCAATAGCTCCTCATGACGGAGACTTGCCGTCAAGAGCTAAATGAAGCAAATGAGTACATTAACGCAACGTCCTGGTCCCACTCAGGACTTCCCTGCTAGAAAACGCACTGTGGGAGCAAGGAGCACAGAGACCGAATAGTTCAGAATTCACAGGCAACTAGTATCCGGGAATAATGGATACAGAGTCGACAAATCAGTAGTTCAGTACTTAGCTATTGGTGTGGATTCTAGAGCTTGGACAGACTTTGTTCTTAATATGCGTTTGGATTCCACCCCAGATCTCTTCCCACGCAGCAACAGCCCTGACGAGGAGAGAGCTCAGCGGGAGGAGAAAAGCACAACAGAGTTTTCCTATAAAACCTGAAACACGGTCCCGCTCCGCTGCTCACCCGCCCACTCGGCAAACCGAAGGGATCTTTTCTGAAATCTCTGCTGGAACAATATTTCTCTCCCCTTTCATTAGAATTGAAAAAGGGAAAGCCAATTTGCAAAGGGAGGTCAGCTCGTCTGATATGGAGGTATGATGCAGGCTTCGGAATAACACGATGACTTTAAGAAGGTCGCGGGAGAGCCGGGCCCTGGACGAGGGTGGTCTGAGAGGTAGGAAGCTTCCACAAATAATATTAATCGCATCATTTGCCTACCTTAGGTATGACGAAGTCAAATGACAAAAAAATAACAAATACCAGTCGGGTTCGGCAGTTGCCAGGAGAGGGACCTGAGCGTCAGCGGGAATTTAATAGCTCTCTGCAAATCTGCATCAGGGACCGGAGAGAACAACTTTGCTTTCCCTCTGGAGCAACAGTCTAGAAACATCACTGATGGCACAACCCCTCGGTTAGAAACGTTTGAGTCTGCAGCCTCCATGCATATGTGTGCACTTACTGAAAGAGAGGTGCCCCCTTTATGAGGGTTTATAACATAGATCCCGGAAGAAGGATCCATGTCTGAGCTTCGGTACCAGCTCTGCCACCTATTTGCCGTCGACTGTAGTAGTTCATCAATCCCACCTTTGCCTATCCTGTGACACCTATGAGAATGACAATAATAATGGCACTAATATTACATCAGCTGATGCACAGACATCTCCTTGAGCAGTGCCTGGCACAAAATGAATGACACAGAATTTTAGCAATTATTGTGACTGCATTATATAATTATAACTCTATATTTATATCTATAATAATACAGGCATGTTCCCGTAGAACATTCCACATGCAGGTATGGAGCCAGGTTTGGCCCAAGGGCCGCCGTTCTCCCATCCATACTGGAGAGGAAAGAACTAAGACAAATGTAGAAGTTCACAGGGAATCACGTTTCAGCTCATCGTGGGCAAGAATAAGCCAGCAGTGTCCTCTCTTTGGTTAATAAACTTCCCAGTCCTGAAATTATTTAAGTAGAAGCTGGAGGAGTATCTCTCATGGGTCATTTTGTAGGGTTTCTGAGTTACACAGGCGAAGCTAGACACAGAGACATTTACAAGCCCTTCGAAAGCTGAGACTAATTATTTTTATTCTAAGTAATGGTTGCCTTTTCATAGATTCCAAGCATTTAGAGTCAATAATTTTTGGCAAGGGCCCCAAGAATACACAAAGGGTAAAAAGATATTTTTTTTCAATAAATGGTGCTGGGAAAACTGGGTATCCATGTGTCAAAGAACAAAGTCGGACCTTATCTGCACAATGCACAAGAATCAGCTCAAAGATTAAAGACTTAAATGTAAGACCTGACACTGTAAGCTTCCTAGAAAAAAAAAAATAGGGAAAAAGCTTCTTGATTTTGGCTGTGGCAATGATATTTTTGAGAAGACGCCAAAAGCTTAGGCAATAAAAGCAGAAATTAGCAGGTGGGTCAACCTCGCAGGAGAATGCTTCCGTGCAGGAAAGGACATCAACAATGCTGACTCTTTAGTCGGCACTTGCTTCTCTGTCTTCCTCAGTGGCCATCTGAGATGAGCAGATATTCACATACTCTATGCAGCCTCAGATTTTTGCTCTTCTTATTAGGAAAGAAAAAAAAGCACATTATGTTTTTTGGGGCTTCAAAAGCTAGCCTCTTCCTTTTTCTGTGTCCTCAAAACAGGCCTGGAGACTCTGTCCCTTGTGTCAACTTTGGTTCTCTTGCTTTTCCCTTTTTCCTGAGCAGTCCACCCTTGGGACAGGAACTGGGGTTTATCTCGAAAGATGTGACTGTGCTGACGAGACTGGGAGATTCACGCCCCATATCCTCGTGAAGAGATCTGTCCTTTCTCTGTGTCTGAAGGTCTAGGAGTCAGTCTGAGTGGGCTGAAGACACCTGAAGCTATCTCAATGCTCTTTGTGACAGCGTTTTCTCAACCGTCGATGCTGCGTCCCTTTCAGGCTCCACAGGTCTCTACCCCAACCTCCGCCGCAAGTACAACTATTGAGAAATACTGTGTTTAATTACCTTGTAGTTTCTAGGTGATGTCTGTGTTATGCACCTTATGTAGGTGAACGCTTCCCTTCTGATGATAAGCTTTGTATTATAGAGGCAAAGTAAGAAGACAACACGATGTCCTTTGATAAATATTAACCACTCCAATTCCCTTTCATCTCCCATGGAAAACATTATTGGCCATTGATTAATTGTCCAGTGACGGCCAGACATTATTTTTTGTCTGCCCCATAATACTTTTTTTTTAATGTGTTTCAGTCCCTGATTTACTGATGAGGAAGTGGAGGTTTAGGAGATGAAGTGATTTCTCCAAGGTGACATGGCCGATAAAGGGCAGAGTGGTGATTTTTACTTTTACGCCTAAAGCTGTAGCATAAAATCTTCAATCCAGAGAGAAGGAAGAAAGAGAAGGCAGGCAGGCAGAGGAAAGCCATCCCCTGTGACGCAGGAGTAAAGGCGTTGTGCTGGGATGTGAGAAAGTCTCTTTCTTCCCTTCTTCACCTAATCCTTTATGTCAAGAGTTGAACGTGATCCTTACCATGGTAAGCAAATGCCGGTATTAGGATCTACTATGTAATGTAAGTCTGACAATTTCAGTCCCAATTGTACCCTTAAGGAAATGGGTCTCTAAAGAGATTAGGCAACTGTTTCAAACTCACCATCCTTATAAATTACAGAGCCCGTTAGAAACTGCATCTGTAATCCAGACAGTGGGTTTCAACTTGCTTCATTTGTAACAGTTCTTTAAAGGATTTTATCTGAGTTTACAGACCTTAAACCCTAAGAAGATTACGACATGTCATCCCGCATCTGTGCTGACTCAGATTCAAACACTGCTAAAATACAGAGAGCCTGATAAAGTTCTGATTTGACCTTCATTTTCTTGAAACATCAAATATTGAATTATTTTAAATGCTTTTTTCTCCCTTTTTCTGTCTTGCCAATTCCTTCCACTTCTGTGCAGTCAGCCTCGTCAGAAGCCCGCGTCCGCCCCGTAGCCCCCAACCTCAGTGCATGATTGCCCTGTTGGAAGATTTGTATATCTCGGGGGCAGGAGAGTGAAACCCACTGCGGGGTGGACTGGAGTCACGCTGACATCTGTTGGTGCCCACCACGAGCCACCACGAGACGCTTCCTGCTCACACCCATCATCCAGTATACGGTGCAAGATGTCGGGAGTAGAGCGCTGCTTTGCTGACTTGTCCTGTGGTCTTTGCTCCCCTGCCTTTGACCTGTCTTCTTTGACTTGTTTGCCCGTTTCTTCTGCCCTACCACTCTGGGAGCATTAATTCAGGGGGCTGACTCTCCCCACTCGGTTTACTTAATTAGCATCTCACCATTTATCATCGACATAACACGGTCCTTCATTTGTCCTCCAGTCTCTTCCGTCACCGCTCCCATTTCGGGAGAGGCTGGTTCCGTCCAGGTCTGCAATCCCAGGTCTGCCATCCCAGGGCAGCCTCATGGGGCATCCCAGGAAGTTACAGACCTATCAGCTCTGCCCTTCTGCTTCCACAGGGCTGAGCCAAACTTCGATGACCTTTTCCAACACTGGAATTCAGGATCCCAGATCAAACACATTTTTGACTTGTAGGTTTATTTTGTTTCATCGTTTAGAGATTACTCATTATTGACTATGTTTTGATAGTGGTTGTGGCCCATGGTGTCTATTTGCTGCCACAGGCTGCCCGGCCAGGAAAGCAAAGCAGGAACAAAGAGCAGAGAGTTAACGAATTGTCAACGGTGGGAGAAAGTTTAGATGGTTTTATCGAGTTCCCTGTTTTTATAGCTGAGAAAAATGGGATGACTTGTCCAGATGGATAAAACTAAATTTTAGGAAGCTTAACGCCAACACTGACATCCTGAATTTCAGTCTAGCAGAGTTTATGCTAAATAACACAGTCTGTATTTCCTTCGGCAAGATGGTGACACGCGTGTTGTTTGTAGTTGGTGTCCGTCCTTCTTTCTACTTTTGGAAACTCTGACATATTTTTAGCAGCCCGCAGACCCCACTTCTGCCTCTGCAAACAGACATGTTGCCTTTCACACCCCTTTTTCCAACCCTCTCCCTCTGCTAAGACAGAATTAAAATACAGTAATACCGCAGCTTGGATGTGCTTTCCAGAAAACCCTTTGGCCAGCTCCTTTGTTCTCCATTCCAGGCACGCTAGTCTTGACTCCGCTCCGTGGTAGAAACCTCAGTGTGGCCAATCTGTGAAGATGAACTCTTTGTCAGAGAAGCCTTCCAGTCGCAATTTACAACTGACCGTGCCATTAGCATACCCTCATTAACATAGTTAGGACCCATGTGCACAGAGCCCCCATCAGCATCCGGTAACAGCAAATATGCCACATGGACCAATTTAGGGGCAAGTGGATGAAACACTCCCCAAACTTCAGTTGTGCCGTCTGGGCACAATCTCACCCTAACTGGAAAGGGAGGGAACATGTCCTCTCAGTAATAAAACACATAACTCCTGTCTTCCCGGTTGCTCCCGCCACAATGACCCCGACATGTGCGTAAAGCTCCGTTTGTAAATATATCTTCCAAGTGACACCAGGGCAATTAGCAGGAAGACCTTGAGAGAAGACTAATTTGCTCTTTATTCAGACTTTTTTTTTTTAAACCCTTTCTTTGAGTTGGACATGATAAAGAGATGAGGGGGGAGGTGTCAGCCCCCATATTTTCTCAGTTTTTACATTAAAATAGAGGGACCTGGGGACCAGTTATTAAATCAGTCTTTGGAGAAAAAGACCATGAATTCTAGAAGCCTCATCTCAGCAGCTGGTGTGATTTCACAAAGAAAGGGTTATGCTTCACTAGCTTGTTAAGAATTCTTTGAATTTCATTGTCACTTAATCAAAGCAACTGTAATGAAATCACATACGATACAGCACTGGGGCGACCATACTGCTTTCTAACAAGTTTCTCTGTGTCAAATTAAACTTCATTCAAAGGACAGAAGCTTGCGATATCAGCCAACTGCAAGAAATTTTGGATAATGCTACAAACGGCATGGAGTTACAAGACCTGGAAACTGAACTTCCCAAATCTGGAAACACTCTTCAAGATTGGGTCTCTGGGCTTCATGGCTTATAGTCGAAAATCCCAGAAAGTTTCATTCACAGCCTTAGGACACACAGCCAGGACTAGAAGTGAAACACTGCCTCCAAGGATTTTTCCTGCCCCTCCCGGATGTGTCTTCCGGCTTCTAAATAAGAGCCCGTTTCCCCAGGTTCTCTAGGAGTCTCAGGCCCCAACGACACCCTGTTGTTTGTATTAATGAGGTGAATAATGATACTGAAAACATTCTTCTTTGGTTGGTCAATTACACTAAGTCGTGTGACCTCAGCAAAGAATGATAACAGGAATGGAAGGGACCCCAGAAGGAGTAACTTCAGGGTAGTAGATGCGATTTAGTAAAATTGTGTTTGGAACAATTTGCTACGGAACAAAGAACAAAAATAAAACACAGAAAAAAGAAACTAAGTTGCAGCATACCCAGAAAAAATACTTGCACTGAGAGCTGTCACCCACCTAACTTGTTCTTACTGTAGCATCGAGCAGTTCTGGGAACTGATAATTCTGGACCTTAATTTTACATATATATTTTATATGTATATATGTAAAACATATACACATCCATGTACATATACATATATAAAATAGATATTATACATATCTATAAAATAGATATGTGGCATTATCTATTTTATAGATATGTATAATATCTATTTTATATATGACCTATAAAATAGATATTATACATACAAGTTTTTTTTTTTCCAGCAAAGCAATGACTGTTTTCTTCGCCGAGGGTTCTCTGTTAGCGACACCACCACTGAGAGGTCATTTCAAACCCTTTCTGCCTTCGGTTTTCAATCACATTATCTGAGTAAAGACTCTGTGATCAAAGCCCCTTATCTGAAATTTGAAAATTTAACCTATGTTTCTTCACTGTTACAGCAAGACCTGTGACCTTTGCTGAGTGTCTATGTCCTCGCTAGATGCAGTCCTCACTAGATCCCCAAATTCGCCTTCAACTGTCCCTCAGTAGATGCAAGGATCATATATGGAAGATGAGCTAAAATTGTATTTTCAGAAATTTTATCCCTCTGTCCTCATACATATGATGAGCAGATTGGTTGAAAACAAGACTAGAAGACATCAGATCTTCTCAGTTCCACATCTGGGCCCTCTGCTGCTTGCTTTACCAGTTAACCGTGGGCCACCGCTGTGTCAAAATCCTTCCCCACCTGCTCATCTTCTAGCGACTGCTCCTAGGGCAGGTTAGTGACCAGCAAGACCACTTTCTCCTATCACCTCTGGTCCGCTCCCCATGGGCCAGGCGGTTCTGGCACATAAGGTCGGCCCTAGCATGTCCCAAGATGCAGGGTGTGGGTATGGACTTCCTCAGTAGTGCTCAAGTAGAGAGTTATGCAGCCTCGAAGTACTTGGCAGTGCTACGGGGAACAAGTAGATACACACCCTCCTGTTCCATCCGAGGGCTCTTCCAAAACCGGGTTTCCTGTGAAGCCTTTGACAGACATGCTGGCTGTGGTGTGAAGACACCTGTGAAGTTCCTGGCAGTGGCTCTGGGGGCACCTGTCGGCGGGGAGCGGTGGTGAGCGTGTCCATGCCTTACTTACATCTCTTCCACTCTTTCCTCCTCACATTCCTTTTCTCTCTCTGGGATCAATTCTCCAAAACAAAGCTTTTCCAGCTAATTATTCCCTTTGTTCTGGTTTCCAGAGAAGCTAGATTGAGACAACCTGAATCTTCCATCCTCAACTCATGGTGGGGAGGGAAGGGAGTAGAAAAACATACCGTGCTCCTTCTGAGGTTGCGGCAAACATCTTGCACAAGTGAGATGCAGTTACCTGCCAAGAATCGTTCCAACCCGTTCATGTGGCCAGAGCTCCCCCTGTCTCTAGGGCGGTAAGGAAAACATTCCGTCGACAGACATCGATATGTTTAGGGTCTAGAATCACAACACATGTGGAAACCCCAACCTGGCCTTCATTGGGGACTGGGATTTGCTTGTCTTCCTTTTTTTTCCCGACCCATTGGTTTTCTGCATTTCTACTTCCATTCATTGAAAAGGTAGCAAAAAAAAGTGGGAGGACACCATCTTAACAACTGACCCCAGAAGAAAGGCTTTTGGTCATGAAACCGCCCAGGAGTGGCTGGATTACTGGGTGGGCACCATCCCGGAGCTGTCTGAGCCTCAGTTTCCTCGTCAGCTTCAATCAGGATCGGATGGAACGAGCTTGCGGACACACCTCCCGGCGCATAGTAGGTACTTAGCAACATCAACCTAATCTGAATCCCTGCGTTTATTTCAAACAAATTGCTTTGCTTTATGTAGCTTTCAGAAGGATGTCCTGTTCCACCTCTGAGTACTAATTGCCTTTTCAGATTACGTATCTCATTAAGCTTTGCGCATCTTCGTTTCTAGCGCGGGCAGTAATGGAGTGCTCAGTCATTGTTACATTCACTGTCCTGACAACATTTATTAAAATGAAGCAATTAAGTATTGTCTTAAATGGAGTTTAGAGGTAGGGTTCATTAGACTCAAGCTCATTACAATTAACTTAAATGATAAATGCAAAATTATTTCATCCCAGCTCAACCCTGAAAATTGGTTCAACTGTATTTCTCTAGAGCTGGCTTTCCTTCCTCACGTAAGAGCACAACTAATCTGAAACATTTCAGTGAAACACAGTATTCATTAAAAGGATATTATTAAAAATGTACAGCTCCAAATTGGCTCACAGGGGTCCCTGCACTGTTAACATCTGAACCCTGGAGTACCTTCCTTCGCCGCCTGCCACATAATTGGGCTCGGGGGCTCCCTTGAGTGGTGGTCAAGAAGGAAGCAGGCCTGGCTTTCAACGGCCCCGGTGTTCATTTGCATGTGGCTGCAGAGGGGACGAGTCCCCTTTGCACAGGTAAGGATGAGGGGCAGAAGGACGTCCCCCCTCCTGTCGATGTGCTTCAGGGGTCGGGGCTCCCCACCTTCATCGGGCATCGTAGAGCACGGCTCCCCTGCCAGAGTGCAGGCATTAGGCTAAGGACTTAGACTGTTTTATCCTGTTCAGTTTATTCTGATCGGTTCTTGCGAAAGGAGGTAGTGGAGAGAGCTCCCATCCAAACTCCGTTCCCGAAACTTCTGGAAAGATGTCGTTCCAGGGTGGCAGAGTGTGGACTTTAGGGTCAGACAGAACTGTGTGTCATTCCTGGAGGTGCCAATGTTTTCCTGGGTGACCTTCCAGACATTCCCAGCTGCACAAAGCCCCACTTCTGTGGTCTGAAAACACAAATGATGTGCAATCTTTCCAGCTTGGGAACAGATGAGATAATGAGGGAAAACCTTTAGCACAGGTTGAAGCCCATACTACAGGGTGGACAAATGTTACTCTGCCCCTGACTTCGATGCGTTACACCAACCATTCATTGTGGATTGGAAGATATAATATGAATGTTGTGTATATGGGATGCCGTGTGCCCTGGATGCCGGACCGTGTGCACTGGCTGCTGTAATGTGTGTCCTGGTTTCTGTACTGTGTGTACTCGATGTTGTATTGTGTGTACTCATTGTTGTACCGTGTGCACTGGATGCCATCGTGTGTGCACTGGGCTCTGTATGTACATGGTGGCTGCACCAGAGAGCCTAGTCCATGAGTCTTGTGTGTAATATTTTATTGCTGCCTCTCTCATCCAGATGACTATGTGCCTGGGTTTTTATTCAGATGATAAAGCCTTCCCAGTATGGTCCCTGAATCTCTCTAATAATCAGATGGCAAATTAAAATATTTTTGCCTCTCAGGGACCATGATTTGATGGTGACCTAATAAAAAAGAAAAAAACATCAAAGAAAATCTTGCTCGCCAACAACAAAGCTGAGTAGGAAACAGGCTGAGTGGCACTGGGGCCTGAGATGAATGTATCACCCAACAGGAAACCAGCTACACCACCATTTGAAACCATCAGGTGCGGTGTTTTCTCTCATGTTCAAACCGTCTACCATTTAATAGTACAGGGTTTTGAATGAAGTGGATCAATAATGCTGTTAGGGTCTTGGGGTCTTTGCAACTTTCTTCTCTGCTGTCATTAACTGTTGTCTTTTATCCTGATGTTTGCTGCCTCGTTGTTACAGTGATTACTGGAGCCCAGGGAATAAGCCTGTGCTTGTAAGACAGGATAGGAAGGTAAGAATAAAACCTTTCTAGCTCCCCGTTTCCTCCACCAAGACTCATGAAGTGGACACTCCCTAAACATCAGAGACAGGGGGCTATTTGGCCATGTGTATGAGACACGTGCCCACACTGTGGGAGTATGTGGATCTGGGGATTGGTGGCTCCTACATGGTGGCAGTGGCATGTAGCAGGCTGTGCTCAGTGGCCATAGCCCACGGTCACACCAGCCATGCTCTTTACCTTGTACACTTCATGTCTTTTGCATTTTGTAACGTGGAGGATCTAGCTGAGGAGAGAACCCGGCTCGGGGAATGGCAGCGAGCAGCCTAGGTTAAATGTCTGCGAGCAGCTGTGATTCAGCGGAGAAAGAGATGAAATGGCTTTCACAAGTGCCTTTGGACGATGGCCCCAAACCCATCAACACCCAACCGAGGGTACCAGGAAAACAAGCCACTACTGTAAAGAGAGGGAACATGTCGTCAGAACTGAGGCCCTGAAAGAGAAAGCGCATCCAGAATGCTGGAAAAAGGATCCCTGAGAACCCACGGGCCCATAGAAGAAACAAGAACAACAGCATAAATTGTCCAAAGAAACATTTGTGAAGCTCTGGACCACCCAAGCTGTGTTCCTCCAAGAGCAATGATGGGCCGTCACTCCGTAAGAACAGTGAGCCCGTGGGTTTAACTTGCACACTCCCATCCCCTCAGCCAACAGCGAGAAACAGGGCTAAGTGTGGAAAACCAGGAGTCCGGCAAGGAGTCCTTCTCAGAGAAGTGCCATCCCGTGACCTGATGGGCGGTGCCCTGAGTGTGGTCCCCAGGAGGACCGGTCTTATCGGACCTGGCTCAGAACCCACTCACTGCCAATGATGGTGACCTCTGCTGAAATCATTCCAGCAATGTTGACGTTCCCGCTGCTTGCAGCCGCGATCACGGTTAGGACACACACACGGCTGGCTGAAGAACTAAAGGAAGAGCTAGGCGGCAGAACACACAGGCTTTGAAAAGGTCCGACTTGCTCCTGGGGATTGGGAAGGTCCCCTGCCCGCCCAAGAAAGGTCTGAGACACTCTGACTTGCAGGGTCTGAGCCAGGAGGAGGCGAGAGCTAAGGCAGGGCTGTAGGTGCTGAGTGCGGAAGACGCTGGAGGCAAAGGTGGAGACACAGGTTGGTTCAGGGCATTCAAGGACATTCTGGCATCGAAGGAAATCTTTGTCCAGTCGTCAGGCCACCACTTCATCAACCGCACAGACCTTCAGGCCCACACAGAACAAAGAATTCTGATGTCACTAAATTGGTTCAAAAAGTCCCCAAATAATGATGACAAACCCTAGGATGAGGGACATGTGATTTCCAGAGCTAGTATGTCACAGTATGTAAATTGGCTGGCATTGAATAAGAAATCAGGAGAGCAGCGGTGGGGGAGGCACGAGAAGGTATGGCGCACACACAGGACAAGAAGGGGTCATGGAGGGGCTCAACCGTCTGCCCTGTTGGTGGCCATGCAGCTGCTTTAGAAATCTACGTGGCAGCGCCTCCAAATGTCAAAGTCAGAGTCACCATTATCAGGGACGCACCTGTCTTGGCCGCTGTAATGAATGGGCACATGCTCGGTCACCCCAAGAAATACAGACCTGCTCTCTGTCTGGAAGACCTGCTGGAAGCTGGAAGCCCAGCCCAGGGCCCCGCAGGCTCCCGTCCAATCAGGCTGCCATCAGGGCTGTGCTCTTTCCGGAGGCTCCAGGTAACCATCTGCGTCCTCGCCTGTTCCCTCCGCGTTCCCCGACTCGGGGTGCCTTTCCTTCCCCTTCAGGGCCGGACACAGCAGGTGGTGTCTTTCTCACGTCCTCTCCCTCTGACCTCCTGCTGTCCCCCCTATTCCACGGAAAGGACCTCTGTGGTTACAGTGCCCCTGCGTGGGCCGCCCAGGGCCATTGCTCCGTTTTATGACCAGCTGATGGCAACGTTCATAGCCCTTTACCACGCAGCAAACAGCAGTCCTAGGTCCCAGGGATTAGAACGTGCATGGCTTGGGTGGGAGGCATGGTTCTACCAAACAACCCAAATGTCTATCAACTAACAAATGGATAAACATGCCTTCGCCTCAGGTCATGATCACAGGGTCCTGGGATCGAGCCCCGCATCGGGCTCCCTGCTCAGCAGGAAGGCTACTTCTCCCTCTCCTGCTCCCCCTGCTTGTGTTCCCTCTCTTGCTGTCAAATAAATAAAAACCTTAAAAAAAAAAACCCAGATAAGCAGAGCAGGGACTTCTAGTCACGGAAAGGAAGGTGCAATAACACGGACATAATTGGGAATATTACCTAATTAAGGGAGCCAATCACAAAAGGCCACATACTGTATAATTCACTTACACGAGCTGCTCGGAACAGACAAGTCCTCTGGAGGAGGGAGTGTGGTAGGGACGGCCAGGTGACCGGGGAAAGGCAGCACAGCCGGCGAGCATGGGGTTTCTCTCTGGGCTGATGGAATGTTCTGAGATTAGATTGTGGTGATGTTTGCATAACTCAGCAAACACACTAAACGATGCTGAGTCGTACCCGTTACTAGAGTGAGATTTACGGTATGTTAACTGTATCTCAATAAACTCTTATGAAACATATGAAATCTTTTTTTTTTTTTAAGATTTTATTTATTTATTTGAGAGAGAGAGACAGTGAGAGAGAGCATGAGTGAGGAGAAGGTCAGAGGGAGAAGCAGACTCCCCATGCAGCTGGGAGCCCGATGCGGGACTCGATCCCGGGACTCCGGGACCATGACCTGAGCCGAAGACAGTCGTCCAACCAACTGAGCCACCCAGGCGTCCCTTAAAACATATGAAATCTTTGCGAGGACTTGCAGACCAGATGAAACGCCGAGTCCCCCAGACAGATTTTCCCTGAATAACAGGAAACACTCGCTAAGGGTTTGCTTTGCTCGCGTCCGCTGGGACTTGTCAGTTGTGACTTGCTTCTGGTGCCCGAGGGGGAGCCACCCTGTCTAGAGTTCACGAGCAAAGGTTCTGTTGCTGTTGGAGTTCTGTGTTTTGTTTGAAGCCGGGCGGGCTGAAGTTCAGATGCCGGCTCAGCGGCTCCTGTCACTAACTCGGGACCTCTGGCGAGTCATTTTACTTTGTGTCGTGTCCTCATCGTGAGACTGAAGTCACGTGAGACCTCCTTCAGGAAGCTGCGGTGCACATTGAGTGAAAGGCCTACGTTCCCAAAGAAGGCGCTGTGTCCCCCAGGGAGGGAAAAGCAGCTCTTGAAAGGACAGAAAATCTCAGCTGTTACGATGGCGCGAGTCCCTCTGAAGCTTAGCCCCCCTGACGAAATCGGGTTCCTCAGCGCCGTCGTAAAGCTGGAAAGGGCGATTCGGGAAATAAATCTCTAAAACGGCTTCTTTGGGGGGAGATTTTATTGGCTCAGCGGAAGCCCTCAGAAATTGTGCCAATTTTCCGTCCTAGTGCAGTCTCCCTCCCCACTCTTAGGCTAAAACAAACCATTTCATCCAAGTTATAGGCCGAGAGGCCATCAAGAGAATGCAGAGGCTTCTGCCCGCGGCCCACATGCTGTATTTCCAGGAACATGCCATGGGACTTGAAATGCAGAAAAAGAAACAAAGCGAAGAAATCTGTCCAAGGAGTACGCCCCTCCTTCCGTTCATGGCATCAGTGAGCCAGTGGTGTCTTCCACTAAAAGGGGGACTGTGGGTGTGTTTATTGCCCCTAAAGCATGGTGCATTGACTTCTCTGAGAGCGGGCAGGTGCTGGATGATGACGTCCTGCTCCTCTTTTCAGCCACACAGGCTGGGCTGCAGTAGGGCGAGCCTGTGCAGCATCCCTACCCCCGATGTCCTCAGAGGACCGACCCTCTACTACCTTCAGGGTCCTCTCTCCATTCAGGATCCCCAGGGCTGCCTCTCACTCCCCACTCCGCCAGGTTGATCCCGAAGGTTGTAAACTCTAAAGATGGAATGTACGCATCAGACAGAAAGAAAGTTAAAGACTTTCATAGGCGTTGGGTTGCCACACTTAGTAGGCATTCCCTGGTGTAAACCAAAATCTCCCTGGAGAGCTTTAGAGTCAAAATCTTCACTACCCATTGGTTCATTCATGTATTTAACAACTTACCTCCAAGAGCACCGGAGATTTGGGTAAATAACTGAATGCAGTGGAACAAAATGCATCCTTTGATGATGTCACGTTTCCTTTAACAAATGATTATTGAGTCTTTGCTGCTTGTGGGCGTTGTCCTAGGTGCTGGGGCTACAGAGGTGAGCAGGACAAACATGCCCTTGACTTCATGGGACTTACACTCTTGTGTGCGTGTGGAGGGTTGTCACAGTGAGTTAATAAATAAATATCACTAATCACGACGTAGGGATAAACACTGTGAAGAAAATGGAAACTGGTTAAGGAGACAGAAGGACAGAAGACAGCGTTGGAACGGAGATCTGAAAGCACGGAGGAAGGGGCGTGTTTAAGGAAACGGGGCTCCAAGAAGAGGGAAGTAGGTTTAAAGCCCTGAGAGGGGGATGGGTCAGAAGGACCTCCTGGAGACCAGCGTGGGCTCGAGCTCAATGCGCGCACAAAACCTACTCACCCGCCCCCAAGGACACAGTCGTGCCCCCCACGTACTTCCAGTTGGCTACGGTGAAATTATAGTTGACAGCGTTTTATTTCACGGAATGGAGTCTATTACTTGGATTCTTTTCCACTCTCCAATTCCTTTTTTTCCTCTTTTTTTTAAGAGAGAGGGAGGGCGGGGGCAGAGGGAGAGGGAGAATCTTAAGCAGGATCCACGCCCATCACAGAGCCTGGTGTGGGGCTTGATCTCAGGACCCTGAGATCATGACCTGAGCTGCGATCAAGAGTCGGCCGCTTCAGCGACGGAGTCATCCAGGTTCCCCTCTCTCCGATTCCTTTTCAATGTCCCAGAATAGGGGTTCTCCAGACTGCCGTAGGAACCCTATTCACACACTGGAGACTCTGAGGATTCAGTGCACATGACCTCTTCAGCTACCCTCTTACAACCTCCATACTCACCTACGTTTGAAAATCCTGACTTTGTTTTGGGAAGGAAGCCTCTTTCCCCTTGTTCAATGAGTTGGCCATACAAGTTATGACTTCCCCATTAGTCCCTGAATTCCCCCACCTCATAAAAGATAATCTGGTGTGTAATATGTATTCTCAGCTATGCCCCACTGGTTCTTACCCTTTCAATCAAAGGACGGAATGTTTTCTGGGACAGTAGCAACCAGATGTGTCATTTATAGTGTATATCAAGTAGCCTTCTGTGAGTTGCTTTAAAATCTGGTCTTTCAGTAATTATCCTAACAACTCAAATCCTGTGTATATTTAAAGATTATTATTTACACATTACAGTTGCCAAAGGGTTAACTAACTTACCAAGGTCAAGAATCAAGTGGGTGACTGAAACGCCCTGCGTATTTGGGCATCTTGGGCTCGTGCACTGTCTGAACGTCGGCATGAAGCCTCTCTGGGGGAGGCAGGACGGGAAATGATGATGACCCCATCACGGTGCCACGCGCCTCCCCCACACCAGAGGCTGCACAACCAGAGGCTGCACAACCAGAGGCTGCAGGTTTTGTCCTGGGCATTTTCTCAACAGTGAAGCAGGACCTGAATCTTTCCAGAATGAGGGAACCGAGGCAGGTGTGCTGCGGAGCCCAGGCCCGGGAAGGCCAGATGGTCCTCGCCGCACACCCTCTGCTCATCCAGCTACAGAAATAAATTTTCTCCAGCTTTAATTGTACCTGACAGACAGGGACAAATACATTGGCTGTTGGTAGCTGGAGCGCGTCTGAGCACAGCAGGAGAAAGGATTCTCCACCAGGCTGCTGTGAGAGGGAAGTCGGCTTTCCCGTTTCGGTTCCTCTGAGTCTCTGTCTTTCTATGCGTGTGTATCTATATGTCCTTCATCATCGCTGAGATTAGTCACTTTTTATTATTTTTCCTGTGGTGTAATTAAAATACAACGTGTACTAATTAAATCCAAGATTTCCATGTTCTTTGTCACTGTTTCTGGTCTCTCTCAGCTCCTGGTAATGACCACTGTCTGATTGCCATCACCATGAATAGTTTCAGCTGGGTCTTAGGCGTCGATGTAAATAGAATCACGCGATTTTGTGTCTGGCTTCCTTGGCTCGGTACAATGTTTCTGAGATTCACCCCACTGTTGCCTATGCTAGTAGTTTATTCCTGGCCATGATGTATTTTATTACATAAAGATTCGATGTTAAAAAGATTTAATTTTCCTGTTAATGGACAATTGAGTTGTTTCTGACTTAGGGCTCTTTTGACAAAAAGAGGTCTGCTCTGGGTGTTCTACAAGTGGTATTTGAGGACACGTCTTTAACTGATTTATCTAGTAAAAATGCAGTATTTAAGGTGTAAAATTAGATCATTTTGGCAAAGAAAACCACCCCCACCACAATCAAAACCATGAACACATCCAACCCCTCAGAATTCCCAATGGCCCTTAGTCATTCCAGCTCCCCGCTGTCCTCAGCGTCCACAGGGAATCACTGAATGACCTTCTGCCATTCTAGATTGGTTTGGACTTCTAGATTATAAAAAGGGAATCACCGATTATTATTTTGTACTTTTCATTAAAGGTGTTTTTGTAAATAACCTTTATAATTATCCATAAGGGTCAAGGCTCTACCTGCTTCATTCCACATTTGATCATTCTAGAGTGTTAGAATTCTCAAGTAACCTCGGACAGTGGACTTCTTACCATCAGCTCATGGGTTTCGCTGGGTCTAGACATTGAGATGTTCAATGTTCCGTTACAGACTTGTCTCGGAGAGAAAACAAGGAAAGAACACAAATGTTTGCTCTGGCTCTCTTGGTACTTCCTGCCCAGACATTAAGAATGTAAAATGAAGTTGCTATCATCACATTATTCCCTTGCACATTACTTACTAAATAGCTTGCAGAAGGAGACAACGTTAAGCATTTATCTCCTGGCAACTATTGGAAAATGCTTCCTCAGTCCCCGCTCCGTCCCCTTTCTAGACAAAGGGCCTCTGTCTTTCCACACCACAGAGGTTCCGGATCATCCCACAGATACTTCCCAGAGAACAACACGTGTCTTGCCACCACAGGTGGAGGCCAGAGCATGAAGACAGGGACACAGTGCAGAAGGAGGCCACCTCAGATCCCCGGGGTGCTGCTGTGTGCTGTGAAGGGGCCCATCCCCTCTAGTCTCCCCGTCAATGAGCCTGTGGTCACCTCCTGATTGTTCAGTTCCCACAAGTTTGTGCACGCTGGAGAGACACGCAATGGAACTGAAACAAGAGATAATAATTCTCCAGAGGCTTATTGTCAGGCTTCCTGAAGAGGGGCGGACACACACGGTCCAGCAGCGGACAGGAACAGGTCCCATCGTGGGAGAGAGAAGTAGAGGGGACACAACGGCGAGATCGTGGTCCTGCATTAAATTGCATGAAATAACAAATAAATAAATAAAATAAAATAAATTGCATGAAATACTAAGAGATCATAGACTTGCAGGAGACGCACCGACATTAAACAAATCAGAAAGGTGGATGGAGAAAAGTCAGTAACAACTTAGATGGTCACCATGTGTCACGCACGGATCAGGTTTTGTGCTTGGTCAGCCAGTCTGTGTGCGGGACCAGAAGGAACCGCCTTCTGGGCGAGTTGAAGGGAATGGCCCAGGCGGAGACCAACGCTCTGAAGGTTACAGAGGAGGGTGAGGCTCTCGGCCCTTCGTGTGTGAGCCAGGCGCTCTCTGTCCCGGGTGGCGTGTGGACGGACCCCTGAGTGGCGCCTTGGGACACGACCTTCTCAAGACTTGCATGACCGATTCCCACATGAATCCAGTTACTAACTTAAGAAAAAGGTGTCCGTTCAAACAGTAACTGTGACAACAGAGAGACTGTATTTCTTGAACATTTTCACATCGGATACTGTTCTAAGTGCTCTATGTATATTAGCTTATTAATTCTCCTAACAATGTAATTCTCCTAACAACCTCGTGGGGAGACTGAGGCACAGAGAAGCACGGTTTCCCCGGTCTGCACCGGGGCTGGGGCTGATCCCCGCACAGTGGGTGGCCAGAGTCGAGCCCACACTCACCCCATATCAAACCGACTCCAGTTCTGATCTCGGCCTGGAAGCCTCTTCAGGTAACACTGCATTTTCATAATTGATTGTAAATTGATTTTCTAGATTAGCTCCCAGGATCCCAGGAGTGGTTCCCAGCTGCACAGAAGGTATTTACAGTTGCCTCATAGAGTCCCAGAGCCTGCGTGCGGTTTCCATAAAGGGATTCGTCTTCAATTCCCTCCGATGTTATTAAGTAACCGACTATAGCCTTTGGTCCTTCCCTGCTTTCCAGTTCGCTTCCAGTCTTTTTCTACAGAACAACCGAGGATGTCACTCGTAGACGTCCTCCGCCTGCACGAGATCCCAGGGACATTTCACGAAGGTTCTGAGCCATCGCTGGTCTAAGAAAGCTGGCCTCCTGCAGGACCCAGGAGCGAGGTCAAGTCCACAGAAATGCCGTGCAGAAGGATGACCAACTTTCAGGGAAATAAAAGTCTGTGTGTCTTTGAGGATAATTTTTTCAGACCCAAACCACTGCCTTGAGAAGTCTAGTAGAAAACTGTTCAAGGGGCCAGGCTTATTTTTGAAGGCTGAAAAGTAACTGCAAAAAATCTCATTTAGTTAGGCCTGCCTGCTTTTCAGGGCAGCCCCACTGTTCATGGGGTAGGTCAGTATACAGGGCAGGTGGCCAAATATGGACCATGGAGGGTGGTGGTGGTAAGATCAGGTCGGGAGAGCAGGGTGGTGCTGTAAAGTTCTGAAAGCCGGAAGGAACAGTCTAGAAAAGCTGGGGCAGCAGCCAAGGCTGCTCCCTCAAGCACCACTTTGTATGATTCCTGCTTCCTGCCTGGGCCCATCACAGCCAGTGGTCAGGGCAACACTCAGCATCTTCAGGAATGACTGGCTCATTTGGGAAGAAAGTGATTCCCTGTGAAGTGAGCAGGCACATCATGGCCCATCTGTGAACTCAGCAGAAATTCAGCAGGGCTGCTGGGGAGGGGTCTGACCTCGGGGGTCCAGTCTCCCCTCCCGGGGCTGGGCACCATCAGAAAAGAGCGCTCTCCCAAGGAAACCGCTGGGTTTTCCATTTTTCACTGGAATCGTGCCCTGGAAATTACTTTTTCCCGTAGACTCCAAATTCCACTACGGGTTTGGTTGCAGCATGTTTAATTAATTGGAATGAACAAACTGTTAATAAGGCTTAGAGCCATACGGTTTTGAATTGAATTAGTGTTGGAGGTTTTTAAAATATAAAAGAATATGAGATACAAAACATAAAAAGCCCATGCATAAACCACTGAACCCAAGAAAAAGATCTGATTAACAACCCTCCCGAGTCTCTCCCATTATCACTCTTTCTCCTTTAAAATTCAGCATTACTGTGAATTTTTACAATTTCCTTATTTTTCTTTGCAATTTTACTAAATATGTACGTTTGTTCTCAAAACACATCAGCTTGGGTTTGCTTTGGAACTTTTTTTTTTTTTTTAAAGATTTTATTTATTTATTTGACAGAGAGAAATCACAAGTAGATGGAGAGGCAGGCAGAGAGAGAGAGAGAGAGGGAAGCAGGCTCCCTGCTGAGCAGAGAGCCCGATGCGGGACTCGATCCCAGGACCCTGAGATCATGACCTGAGCCGAAGGCAGCGGCTTAACCCAGGCGCCCTGCTTTGGAACTTTTAAAATGATTTCATGCTATATGATGAAATCATGTCACTTGCTTTTTAAAAATGTCTCAGGTTTCGTTTTTCTAAGTAGGCTTCATGCCCAGCATAAGGCTTGGACCCTCGACCCTGAGATCAAAGATAGAAGGCTCTACCGACTAAGCCAGGAAGGCTCCCTGCTTGCTTTTGTAAAAAATTTTTTGATTTCAATCCCACTTAGAACCTACAGTGTTTCAGACGCAGGATTTAGGGACTCGTCCGCTGCGTGTAACGCCCAGTGCTCACTGCATCACGTGCATCACCCAGTCACCCCACCCCCCACCCGCCTCCTCGGATTATTCGCCACAACCAAGTGGGTTTTTCCCCTGGGCTGCAGGGGTTCAAGACCCAGCAATCAATCAACACGATACATCATACTAATAAAAGGACAAGAACCATATGCTCCTTTCCGAAGATGCAGAGAAAGCATTTGATGAAATGCAATATCCTTTCCACCCTGGAGGAACAGAGGGGATTTCCCTCAGCATCATACAAGCCATATACCAAAGACCCACAGAGAATATCATCCTCAAGAGGGCGAAAACTGAGCTTTTCCCCTAAGGTCAGGAACACGACGGGGATGCCCACTCTCACCACTGTTGTTCAACATAGCACTGGGAGTTCTCGCCTCAGCAATCAGATAACAGGAAAAGGTAAAAGGCATCCAAATCGGCAGAGAAGCAGATGACATGATATTCTATGTAGAAAGCCCAAAAGACTGCACCAAAAACCCACTAGAACTGATATGGGAATATAAAAAATCAATGCACAGAGGTCAGTTGCATTTTCATACACTAACAATGAAGCAGCAGAAAGAGAAATCAAGAAGCCAATCCCATTTACAATTGCACCAAAAGCCATAATATACCTGGGAATAAACCTAACCAGAGAGGTAACACATCTGTGTTTTTTTCCCCAAGAAGAATTTATATGTAAAGGAACCAATCACTCATGTGGATACATGTTGCTCAAACTTACTAATCTTTACTGTTCCATATTATCCTTCTATGTGAATATTAATACACTGTCTATACTTATTCATTTGATGATTGATGGACACCTAGATTTTTCCAGTAATAGGGTTTCCCCATTGTGCTGGTTTTGTCATGACAACCCATGCTGCTTGTCTCCTAGGTAATGGGAGTGTCTTTCTAGGGCCATAAAACTAAGAACCTCACTGCTCAGGAGAGCACTTGTTGATTGTCTTCTCCAGAGAACAGTCTCTTGGGTCTCAATGTCTCTGGGGAAACTCTGAGAGAAAGCACTGAAGACCTCCAGCACAAACAATTAAACACATATTGTAAAAGGTAAAGTAGGAGACTTCTGGGATGATGTCATTTGGGAGGTAGCAGGCTGGGGATATGCCCTATCTCACTGGAGTTTTACTCTTATAGATTCATTCCTTTGGATCAAACAGCACCTTCTCCATTGCTTTTCCTTAAGCCCCTCTGAATGGGGAGAGGGCTGCAGGAGAGACGTGAGGCAGGAGCAAGGGAGGAAGAGAAGCACGGGGAACCTGCTTCAGCTGGACTTCAAGGAGGAGAAATCTGTCACTAAGAGCCTTATCACAGAAAGAACCTCGCCCACATACAGACATGAGCCCATTTGAGGCCAGAGAACAAGGGGTAGGAAGATACTCAGCAGACCCACCCCATCACAGACCCAACTGTGATGTGGCTGAGTGTGGAGCACAAGACCCCCAGCGCTCCGTGGCCTGGGGTCAGGAGGACACGCGGCAGAAAGCACGGCTCTGGGAGGCTGGCAGGCAGGGGACCCGGAGGAGGGGTGAGGAAGGCTGCGGTCTGTGTCACCGTTCACTCGGCATTTCCGACTCTGCAAACTGAAGCCAGATGACCGTCCGTTATGTGTCAAGGCTTCCCTTTTCCTGAGTAAGAACCAAGTACGGTAGATTTCCTGCTCACTCCATGTCTCAGGAATGCGGTTACATTAAGGGACTGTCCCTCTAACCTCTTCCTCTCCAGGTCTGCGTGCGTGTCTCCTTCGCAGCCACCTCTCCCTGGGGTGTGTCCTCTGAGGGTCCTGTCCCCTGCGCCCTCACTGTCCTGCCCTCCACCCCGCTTGCTGCCTGTGTTGGGTCTGGAATCGCCTTGTTCCGTCACTGGGACTTTGCCCGCTGTCTCTCTCCCGCAGGCGCCCGTCTCTGGCTATAGGAATGCTACTAGGCTGCTGCCTGTCCTGCCTTCAGTCCCTTGCATGTGTTATGTATTCGAGAAAGATGTGCTGAATAAATAAATGTTAACATTCTTGCTCTCGGGAGACGCACAGATAAGAGACCTCAATTTTTAGATGATTGTTGTACCATGTCCTGAGGCAGCAGGCTGTGCCTACTGAATCCAAATTGACCCGTGTGGTTTTGCACAAACGTGGAAATTGGATTGCTGAAAACTGGTAGAAAGCAGGTGGCTCCTGTTTTCTGGAGAATGGTACAACTTGTGCTGCATTTGTATTATTTTTAGCCGAAACTTGACAACATGTAGATAAAGTTGGCCTTGCATCAAAAAAAGATCTTGTAGTTACTTGGAAAGGATTTCGATACTGATGGGGACGAAAGTCGCTAGCTGGTCCACCAAGCATTCTGCCAAGAGAAGCCCATGCCTCCGACCATTAGCAGCATCATTAAGAAACCTGCTTAAATATTTATGTAGTTTCTTATTTTTAACAGAGGCGAAAGGACTCACAGTAATCCAGACTACTCTCCTTTCTCAATGTGGACAAATTTGTGGGGCTTCTATATTAGAATAACATGCAAAAGCTTTGATATTTATTTTATTCATGCAACTCCTCTGTTCCTCCATACTTGTCCTGCTTCTACAAATTATTCTATTGTGTGTGTGATTGGGAAGAGTTGGTTTGGAGAACGCCATTAGCTCTGATTTGGCCCCAGTGTATACACAGGGACGGATCTTTCCTGGGGCCCGTCTTACGAGGACACCAAGTAGGCGACTGCCTGTGTTGTCCTCCTTGGTCGATGACCCCAGACACCCTTCCGTCAAAAGAGCGTCTTCCTTTAGGTCTTTGAGTTTCCAGCCTGTGACATATAGCAGGTGACATCGTGATAAAATACTTGTATATTTGTTTACAGGGGTGAAGCCAGGGAGGAAGCCTGGGACAATACCGGACGAAACTCGCAAGGTACCTGCTTGTGCAAATGCATCTGATGAGCCACACTTTGATGGAAACAGAAGTGGTTCCCACACATTGAGCTGAGAGCCCTAAGTCTGACCCATCTGTGGGCTGCACCCACACTGCGCTGCCACGAAAACAGGGAAAGCATCATCCTGCTGAGATCATTTCCCTTCCCAAAAGCATGGCTGGAGATCAGAAACTCCCACAGTTTCTGAACTCCGGCTCCAAGAATAAACTTGGATAGATGATTTATCTTTTAGCGTCTTCCCTCTGTATTTTCCTTTGAAGAGCTCGACGTGTGGGGGCGTGCTGTATTTTTGTTTTTTATATGTCAAGGCAGAAGAGGTTTCCTTTCATCTGTTCTACCTGTCTTCAGCGCAGAGTCAGGCTAACTCAAGGTAGAAGGAGAGACATACGGAAATGCGCAGCGATCGTGTCACATCTCGATGCGTCCTTGCCCTGGCGTGTTACTGTTTCTCAGCCCCCCACCCCCGGGGCTGTGTGAGGGAATCCAGTCGGCATCACACATCTCAAGCAGCTGGAAAGTTTCTCTTTGTAAGTTTGTAATGCGAGTTGCCCTGTTTTTCCGAGATGGTGAAGTTTTGTGGGTCAAATGGGAAACGATTAGCAAAGTCGTTAGGACAGTGTTGTTTCCCGAAAGAGTGAGATCAAGTAGTCACCGTGGAAGGAGGGGCCTTAATCTAAAGGTCGATGAGAGGAAGGTCCTGGGGCAAACTCACGTTAGACCACCTGCCCGCTGTTCACTCGGAGCGGCTGGGCGTTCTCTGGGGGATGCTGCCAGGCAGAAGAGGAGGGAGGTCATGTTAGACCTCTGTCGGGCATTCCGAGAATCCCATGGTGCCTAAACAAACATCCGAACATCGTGTCTAATACACGGACAGAATCTAATACGGCACAAAATTTCCTGGAAGGCTTGTTAAAATAAACACTGCCGGGTCCTACCCCCTGAGTTTTTGATTCAGTCTGAAATGGCTTCAAGAATTGGGATTTATGACAAGTTCCGAGGGGCCACGGACACTGTCTGTCCCAGGCCCACTCGGAAAACCTCTGCTGTGACGTTCATGAGAGAAGAGATCTTTGCCCACAAGCATCGTTCCTAATGTGAAAGGCTGAATGCTTTCAAGGTTGGAAACAGACAAGGATGTCCCCCGTCCCCATGTGACTGAGAGAGAGAGAGACAGGAGGAGAGGGAGAGAGACAGAAGGAAAGAGGCAGACAATCTACTCAGAGAATCCCAAGGAATCCACAGGTTATCAGCTATCAATAATCGGTGCCTTCAACACAGCTTAAGGACACAGGGTACTTCTGCCCATTACCGACAAGCAACTGGAAATAGAAATTTAAAGATAACACGGCTCAAATATTATTTTGATAAAATGACCAACATATGTGCATTTCCTGTACACTAAAAGCTACAGAATGTTGCTGAAATCATAGACAGCCTAAGTAAATTAGACTTACCACATTCATGAAATGAAAAACTCAATATTGTTTAAGATGTTCTTTCTCTCCAAGCGGATATATTTATAATCCCAATCAAAACCTCCTCGGGCTTTGCTGAGGAATGGAAACCGTCGAACTGATTACAGAGTGGAAATGAGAATGCAAAGGAACCAGAATGGTCAGAACAATTTTGAAAAAGAGGGAGACAGGGTTGGAGGACTTCTGTTTGTCGATTTTAAGACTTACTGTGGAGTCACAGTAAACCCAACGAGGTAATATTTCCATAACGACAGCCACGTATGTCACGGAACAGAATCAACAGTCCAAAATGTCTTATTCCCATATAATCAGTGGATTTGGGGGCAGAAATCCCCAGAGTCATTCAAAGGGGAACAGACTGTCTTTTCAAAAGATTCTGCTGCCAAAAAATCGATACGCTCATATGCATGAAAATGACCTTCCCTATTTATTTGACACCATTCCCAAGAATTATCTTGAAATGGATCATAGACCTAAATGTAGGAACTAAAACACAAAACTTCAAAGAGAAATCGGAAACAGATGTCTTACTGAACTGGGATTCGACAGAGACTCTTCAAATAAGATAGAAAAAATCATAGCCATTCACCAAGGAAAGGGGAAGGAGGTCTTACCCGAATGCCGGATACCGGTCCGTCCAGCCTGGGAGCCCACTGAGAGCCCAGCACCCGTCTCAGTCGCAGTGATGGGGCTTCCTGAAGCTGGGGGGTCGTTCTGACGCTTCCGGAACACTCGTTTGGTGGTGTCCAGAGAGGACACAGCAGCATGAGGAGCAGAGTATAAGGACAAGTCGGGGCCAGGCGGGCGGGTCTGTAAGTCCCACCAATTAGTTCTCTGCTCTGGACTTCCGTGCCCCTTGAGTCATTGCAAATCTTTGCTGCTGTTGAGTCCGGGGGAAACTGCTCCCAGTCCTGACACAGGGGACACCCTGTGGAACGTCCTCTTTGCACAGAGCCCCAGGGACAGTACCAAGTCCTTGCTGTGCGCCTGTGGCTGTCAGGTTCACGGACTTTTGTCATTGACTTCACTGAAAGTGGTGAAAATGGGCTTGTCCCTCACGGGGAGTGTCTGAAGGCCCAGCAGTTTTTAAGCGGCTGTGCCAGGAGAACTGCAGAGGAGAAAGGGTAAGCATTGGAAGCCCGACCGCACACAAAACCCGCATCGACTGATGTGCAACGCGGAGGCAAAGATACTTCGATGCGGAAAGAAGAGTCGCTAAAAGATGGTGCAGAGACAACTAGATAAGCAACGAAACAGATGAATGCGGGCAAAGAAGAGAGGGAGACAGACCAGGAAACTCTTCGCTCTAGAGAACGCTCCGACGGCGACCAGAGCGGGGAGGTCGGGGATGCATTAAAGGGGTGCCGGGGCTCAGGGAGGGCGCGGGGGTGAGCCCTGGGTATTGTAGGAAGCGACGAATCATTGAATCCTACACCTGACTGGAATTTGAATAAAAACTTGGGAAGAAAAAAAAAAATGCAATGATAGAAAACAGAAAACTGCAAGCATGCGGCGAGTGCGCGTGCTTTGCAAGAACACCACACTCCTCCCCTCTGTCTCCCCTGCCTGTCGCAGGATTACCAGCCTCACAGGTTTTAAAACGACCAGAGTAATTTGGGAAGATTGGTAAAGCGCGTGAAGATGTCATCAGTCCCAGCCCCTCGGAGGCAGACTCACAAGGTCCAAGGTCATGAACCCCGCATCCAGTCAGAAGGCACTCGGAGAGCCACACAGCGTGTCGGCGAGGAGGCAGTGGCTGGCAGGACCCCGCCAACATCTCCGGCGCCCGTGACTCCTGCGTTAAATCCCGAGAGAGGAAGCAGCCTCCCAAGCCTGACCCCAAGGGCCCGCGTGAACTGGGGACGAGGCAGCTGACGTCCCAGAAGAGGAAATGCAGGTGGGGGAGCGCCGGGGCTATGAGCGAAGCTGCTTCTGAATTAAATAACTCAAACCTCAGTCATCTTTGGCGACACCTGGGATCCGTGGATAAGAGTGAGAACGAGTGACTCCGCTGCAGAGGTACGATCCCCACTCCAGCGAAGCTCAGGTTCTCCCAGGATCGGGAAAGCTGGGAGTTTCTGGCGAGGTCTGCTGTCATGCATCTTCTCTACCGCCTGGTTTGTCCAAACCCCATGCGGCCGTCCCTAGCGGCTCATTAGGGCATGGGCGCCTTCTGCAAGGGCCCTGACTGGGTCACAGTCATCATTCTGATGACTTCGCGCTGTCCCGGCCCTTCCCAAGGAGGCTCCCTCCTCTCCCTGGCTCTGTACTGTCCAGGTGACCGGAAGCAATCTCAGTGCCATCCTCCACACTGGCGAGCTGTGTGTGGCTTCACTTCTCCTAAACAACCGACTTGGGTTTTGATCCCTTTGGTATCACTTGAAAAGCCTTTGCAGACCTGGCTGACGAGGAGGTGTCCGCCCGACACCAGCCTTCCCTTTGGCCTCCACCTCTTCCGCATGCTGACACCATGGTCAGGCTCTGGGTCCCATGGCCGCAGTGGGACTGTCCCATCACTCTTGCCACAGAGGTTCCCACAACACCCACAGCAGGAATCACGTCGACACCCCAGAGAGCCCCTACGGATGTTCCTGGTGCCTCCCATGAAGATGGTAGCTCACCGTGCCTCAAGTATTTCTTCATGAGACCCGCAACACACTGTGTCCGCATATAATAATTTTGGCATTGTTTCTCAGGAGTGATGTTATTTTTAACTCACAAAATCAAACTTGTAGTGCTAATTAAGACCCCAAGGGAGACTAGCCAGAATTGTTCTTATTTTGGCTCTCCTACTGAAAATGTGCAAAGGTCAGGGTAGACCCTTGTTTTCTCATTTGTGAAAAAAAATGGTAGTATATTTTCATGAAAAACTTGAAAATTAAGATGATTGTCTCTTCCATTCTTTGAATACTTGAGAAGAAGGAACACATATAGAACAAAATCGGCGATGTTGTATTTAATGCCCAGAAGGTCAGCAATATTTTCTCGTGGTGTGGATTAACATCCTGCATTAAGCATCACACACTTAGCAACTGCTTTTGTTGTCTCTTATTTGCATGTGTGCACTGTCTTTTGAGTGGTTTTTAATTATAGAGAAAAGGTTCGAAGATAATTATCATCAACCAGATGCAATATCTCTTTTCAAATGTTCTCCCTGAATACTAGGAGATGCCTTAAAAACAGAATTCCAACTCACGGTTGACCTATGAGGAAGTTGAATGTAGTGTCCCATTTTTATGGAACAAACGGTTGTTCTGTGGGATGTCTGTTTGGAAACGTCATTGTTTAGTAACTTAAATGTGATAATAAAACGATATGACAAGTACTCATCCAGAAGGAGACTGGGGTGGAGAAGGGGTTGGGAATCCCCTAAAATCAGACCACGGAAGTGCTCACGGTAATCGTAGCTAATCACCAAGGGGAGAGGGGTACTTTACAGGGACATAATGTGAAGAGATGCTTTTGGATAATATGCAATTTCTTGAAATAGTTTTTAAACTGATCATGAAATAAAATAAACTGGAATCAATTCCGAGCAGTGGACAAGATCTGGTCCAGAACACACGACGGTGTTCTGTCTAAATCAAGCATCTGGGGAGAAAGGGGCAAGTCAGATCTCCTCTAGAGATTTCCTTCCTTCCTTCCTTTCTTTCTTTATGATTTTATTTGTTATTTGACAGAGAGAGAGAAAGAGAGAGAGTGACGGAGGGAACACATGCAGGCAGAGTAGGAGCAGCAGGCTCCCCACTGAGCAGAGAGCCCGATGCGGGGCTTGATCCCAGGACCCTGGGATCATGACCTGAGCCGAAGGCAGGTCCTTAACCACTGAACCACCCAGGAGGCCCTCTTCTAGAGATCTTTAAAAAACAACTGTAATAAAAGATACAACTTGATTTGTTTAAAATAGGAAGATAACTTGAATACCAAAAAAGAGAGCCCAGAGATTTAAAATAACAACACCAATTTAAAATGCCTTATTAGGAGAGAATACGTAATAGTGTGTTTGAGTTTTCAAGGTTCTCTCACCATCTGAAGTCTGGTACCTTTCTATTAGATATAATATACAGACGAAAGGCTTTATTCTGAGATACAGTGCATAAACTAAAATTCATTCCTAGATATTCTTCTATCTGGTTAACTGAGGGTATAGAAAGTGACCTACCCATTTATATTATTTGTGTAAAATTCTGCATCAATGACAATTTCTAATTTCTGTTTTGGAGTGATTTTAGGATAGTATCACAAGAAATTTGGAAAACATAAACAAAAAATGGTAGACTTGATGAAGAAGACAGACCAGATTTCCTCAAAATTTCACACTATTATTTTTCAAGAAGACGATATAACAAAGGTGGAAGGTGAGCCGCAGACTTGGAAAATATTTGCCAACATGTAACCGATAAAGGACTTGCATCCACAATACATATACACACTTGCAACTCAATAACAAGAAAATAAACCATTTGATTATTAACATAGGCCAAAAAAACTTTGAATAGACACTTTATCAAAAATGGTAAGACTGCCAAAACCACAGGGTGCTCGATATCTTTAGTGGTGAAGGAAAGTTTTGAACTCCAAAGACATACTATCATATAATTACCAGAAAGGCTAAAATTTAGAAAAATAACAAGTTTTGGTGAAGATGCGGAGTAACGAGAACTCTCAGGTACACAGCTGTTTCTGTTCCTGAGGAACACATTTGGAATACAAAATGGTGCACACCTTTTGATGGTTTCTCAGAAACTTAAACATATACTTATCTTACACCTCAGCAATCTCAATCTTAGGCACTTTCCCCACAGAAAAGAAAATACATCTACACAAATATTCATACTCAAATGTTCATAACACTTTTATTCATCTTAGCCCCAGATTGAACGCAACCCCAAAGACATTAAGCAGTAGAGTAGATAAGATGGTATAATCCTAAAGGGAGATACTCCTTGTCCATACAATTAAGCCCACTATTGAGACAATGTGGTTGGATACCTAAAGCATCATAAGAAGAAGCCAGAAACATCCATATATATGAACTGCGTGATGTCATTTATATGAAGTAACAGAAAAGGCAGAACTCTAGGAAAAATGGCCGATCACCGATTACCAAGTGTTAAGGGAAGACTTTTCTGGGGTGATGGGAATGTTCTAGATCAGGATTGTGGTGATGGTCACATGTCTCCATGCATTTATCAAAACGCATCCAACTGAACCCTTAAAATTGCCAAATTGTATTTTATATCTATTTTAACTCCGGAAGTCTGAGTTTAAAAAGTAACAACACGGGTTTGGTTATGCGGTTGATTAAGGAAAACTAATTGTCGATGAGTTTCAGCTCGTATGTTACACGGCCCTTCGCATGTCCCTACAAGGGCAGGAAGGAGGAAATGCGTCCCCAACATGCATCACAACCCCAGCCCGTGAATCTAGTCAGTCTACAAATTCTAAGCTCCCTGCGGTTTGCTGCCTTCTATCGCCGAGTCATCGTCTGTGGGGTAGTGTGCCAAGGAGGCAGTGGTGCAGGGCTCAGACCTCCTCCCAGAAGAACCTGCCTTTTGGCCCCCAGGTTGTGGCAGCGTCTCCAAAATCACCTCCCACAGCAGGTAAACCAGCAGCACACGCGCCCGGGGCCGGGCAGGGGCTCCAGGGCTGGGCTGTTCCTGCTTCTCCTTCATGCCTCGTCTATGCTCCGAGTCTCCCCATCCAGGTTCTCTGGGACTTTCCAGACCTTTATTACAGTTCGCGTGCCCTGTCGTCCAGTCCTGCTCCCTCACTCCGAGTTCTCACAGCATCACTCCCCAAGTACCCTCTGGCACGCCGCATCCCAGCACCAGTCTGCTTCAGAGCACCTGACCCGACGCACTTACAGGATAACACCGCTGCTTTTATTAGGAGGCATTTGGCCTCGTGTGAGCTGTGCTTGGTCCAGCGACTAACCCCGGATAGCCGATGTGCTTGTGTTGTCATGATACTGTGTGTGTGTGCGGGTGTGTGTGGGTGTGCGCTCACACCTCTTCACAGGCTGTTGGCCACGTGTACATCTGGGTCAGAGGACCTCTTAGATGATACTATATGTCTGGCGCTCAAATGCCTCTCCAGTCAAAGAAGTTTATTTTGAGCCATGACCAGGTAGACGCAGAGAACTCCACCGAAGAGAGCGAGAATGACGAACAGGATTTCAGGCAAAGAGAAATCAAGGATTCAGCCCAGAGTCAAGAACCTGCTCCCCACATCAGCTGCCTCTGAACCAGAAGCGGACCGCACCTGTGCCATGCCGTAGCGAGGGGTGCTGTCGGGCTGTGCTCGCCTCCAGCCGTCATCTCTCCTGAGAATTAGGTGCTTACGCCTGGGATGAACCAAGATCCTCTCTCCAGCCCAGCCACTTCCTCGTCTCTATCTGGAGGGAAATGGGGGTGAGAAGGAATCCCCACCTGGCTACAGAGATCCAGCACCAGTTTATGTGGGGGTGCGCGGACATGCAGAGAGGGCGACACACAGATGTCAAACCCTTCCTCGGCGCCATACTGCCAGGCTAACGGCCCCCGGGATTTGCTGAAATCCGGATTCTCCATCTCATGAGACAGGATGGGATTTCTTTGGAAGAAAACTCATGCTTGATACAAAACGTATGCGTCCGGCAAACCCAATGATATGATCTTAACAGTTTTCTTCAAGTGGGAGGATCCAGCTGGAGCCTGGAGCCATTCCTGGAAGAAAGAAGGAACCAGAAGCAGAAACTTGAATCATGGCAAGTGCCTTCCTTCTCTGCTTGGGAGGCAGGGGGAGTCCGATAGGATGGAGGAGAAAGAAGGCAGGCGTCTCCCTGGGAGACCGTCATGTGCAGCCCCGCGCTGCACCCCAGTCTGCCCTCTGTAGAACGCAGGGGGGCGCTAATGACAGCCCAAACGCTCAGTCCAGTCATGACTGAGGAATTTCCATGGAAGGTGATATAATGCCCAACCCAAGCCCATTTCCAAAAGTAAGATTTTCTTTTTTTTTTCTAGAAGACAAGTGAGTGCAACAGTTTCTTAACCTTGAAAGCAAGTGACCTTCCCCAATATTGGCGAGGAGTTCTCACTGTCATTTCAGAGAAAGGCAGCTTCATCCAAACCTCATGTGTGTTCCGGCCAAAGCCCAGTCCCACGATCGTCCACTCCACGACTCCTTCCCTATGCCTTGTCCTCGTGGGTCCGAGAACGACAAGCACCGGGTGTACATAAAGGGTATTTTGCGTCCAAGATGCTTATCACAACATGCAGGGCTATCGTTAATCACAAACCAGCTAGATCTGTATTTTTAAAGGTTTATACTGTTTGTCATCAATTTCACGGTGCCACTGATTTTTAAGCACTGTTGGAAACTTCTGGGTACTATTTTATCTGACAAAGGTTGCACGGTTGATGTGACAAGAAGAACTCTCTAGAATATCCCACTGTTCTTGGCAATAAAAGAAGAGCAAAAACCCAGTTCAGACTTCCTAATGTGATGGGGCAGGAAAGACAGAAGCTGGTGAGCCGGGGAGGGAGAGCTGGGTTCTGCGCAAGACGGGGCTCCGGTGGGATGGGGTCCCAGGGGTACCAGGAGACGGGGCTCCGAGTCAGCAGCCCGGGGCCCGGCACCGGGCTCTCATGCAGCTCTCGTCCTCTGCTTCCCCACGCGGGGAAGCAGCTGTGGTCTATCTGGACTGCGGGGCCGTCACTAACACCGACATCCG
Organism: Mustela nigripes; assembly: GCF_022355385.1. Lineage (NCBI taxonomy): Eukaryota > Metazoa > Chordata > Mammalia > Carnivora > Mustelidae > Mustela > Mustela nigripes. The sequence continues at coordinate 3,813,938 of NC_081560.1, read as the reverse complement.
TCACGAACATTAGTGAGAATGAGAATCAACTCCCTCCCCATGCACAAGACTACTTGTGGTTTCCCGATGACAACGCTGTTAGGAATGAATTAATACATCTTTGACCCTAGAGAACAAAAAAATGATTTCTTGGTGGGGGGTGGGGGAGGATGGCTTTCAGGACTTAAGGCCTTTCTGGCGCTTCTGGCTTTTCCCTGAGTGATGATGTTAGCCTCTTTTCAACAGCCTTCGTCTGACTCTGTGTCTCTCTGTTGTGTGTATGTGCACAACGCAACCTCTACCGTGCCCTGCCTCTAACCTCTGCAGGGATGCCATTTGCCCCGCCACACACACACACACACACACACACACACACACCCCATACACCCATACACCACCCCCTCCAACACGTGCACACCCCCGCTGCCTTCTTGATCCTAGCACCCAAGGTCAGTTGTCCCCAGAGCATTCACATGGGGCTGTGACCCCCAGATGGGCCTGTGGTCCCCTCTAAGAGGCTCCTTGTGGGCACCCAGCTCCCTGAGATGCAGCACCCCCAGGTGTGGCGATTTCAGGGATCTCTGGTCGCAAGTTGTCCCCTGTTCTCTCATGGACACGGCGGCCCAGTTACAGAGAATCCAGCCCCTCTGCAAACTGCCAGGGTTTCAGCTTCGAGCTGGGAATTTCCACCTTGCAGAGATGATTCAGAAAATCAGGCTAATGAGCAAATAGAAAGAGTAGGAGGACCAGGAGCCGGGGGAGCCTGGGATCCTACAGGACATCGGACACACACCTCAGTATCTTCTGTAAAGTTTATTTTCTGCGGTAAAATCAATATATGCTCACTGTGGACAAGCTGGGAAGTCCGGAAAGACAGAGTGAAGAATAAAAGCAAATGCTGAGTCCATCCCTGAGAGGCAATTACGATTAATAATATATTTAAAAGACGATTATGATTAATAATACATTTATTTCCTTCTGGTTCTTATCCTGTGCAAAGGTGAGATCGCATTACCCAAAAAACAGGATATGAAGTCGTACGTTTAATGTATTGCAAGTGATAGGATTCATTCAGAGAGAAAAAGGTATGCTTCCCTCGTTCTGAAGGTGGAGACCTTTCTAGCTCAGTAGCACCGTGACCTCCTACATAGAAACACAGTATCAGACACTCAACGACTTTCTAGAAGGGCCTGTGCTCTCGGTTTATTACTCCCTACATAAGCAAAAATGCGCACAAATGTACTAAAAAACTGCTTCTTTTTAAATACAATGTAGCCCAGGATAATTACCAAGGAAGTGATTTATTTTGAATTTGCAAACCTGGGGATAAAAGGAAAAATTAAACACGAGCTTCTACTGCACTAAGTATTTACAGGGTGACGAGTTCCCGAAGAACCGTGAGAACTTCCTCCTGGGGGGATCTTGGTGACAATCCTTCCAAAAACGGGAAATCCCCGCTGCTCCTTCGTCCAACCCGATTCTGCAAAGCGCTTTTCGCCCCTGCTTTCCCGGTCCTCCGTCTCCCAGCGCGTACGTAACGGCCTGCTCTCTGGCTCCTCTACTAGAAGGAGCATCTAGATTCTTTGCCGATCCCCATCTGTAATCCCAGCACCTGGAAAGGGTCTGGCACACACACAAAACCCTCAATAAAGATTTTGTTGAGTGTTGACTGTTAAGATGATTTAACCTCCTTCAAGGTATTACAGGGGGAACGGGAGAGGAAGATCCTGCTAGATTCGACCTAAGTTAATCTCGTCAATTCTAGTACTCGGTTGGACCCACTACTTTTAAGTGACTCCTCATGGAAAACACTCCCTCTCCAGATGAGTCAGTCTTCCGGACGGCTCCCCCCACTGTCCCCGGTCTTCCTGGAAACGGCATCTAGATGGATGGCGGGTGGGGGCTGTTCCCTTGCGTTCCCCACCCAGAGCCAGTGTTCATTTCTTCCCCAGGTCTGTGTCCCAGGGAGGAGGACCCCACAAGCCCCATACTTGGGCCCCCTTGAGCTCTGGCTTCTGGTCAGGTCTGGCCAGTGGAAGGAAATTGGCAGGACTTAATGAACAGGAGGATGATGTGTCTGAATATCTTTCTCCCGGCTCTTCCTTGCTTGGCCAACATGGTTCCTCTGGCGGTAGCCATGGAGCTCTACCTCTTCCTTCGTTGGGCAGCCTCTCTTCCATGGCTCCATCCCCATCGGTTGGATTGGACAGCAGTTTCCTCCCCTCGTCCCGCTGGTCCAGGCTTGGCAACCATTTCCTGCTCTCACTGCCAGGGAAGTGATTCAACGTCTTTTGTTGGATGCCTTAACCCGTCCCATCTTTAAATTCTCTTCAAATCCTGAGCTGTAGCATCTGTTTCCTCCTGGATTCCCTCCGGGACACACGAGGAGCCTGTATGTCCTCATGACACAAAGGGGAAGGTGTGTCCCCAGCCTCCTGTGGTCTCAGAGTGCAAGCACTGTCTGCGGAGTCCTGGGACAGACTGACTGCTGTGCTGATACCTCGGCTGAGGCTGTGGTTGCTGTAGGTCATGGTCTCTAGTTGTGCTAATGAGCCCGGCCCATGGTGGTCTTTCCCACTGCTCACACAGCATGGCCCTTCCTCTCAGTGAGGCTGCTTTCCATGCAAGCCCACGTGGAGTCAAGCCATCAACCCAGCCCCTCTGAAGGTCACCAAAATCCTTACGGTCCCCCCGCATCAGGCAGAGTCCTATTTTGTTTTGCTTTGACCCCTCCCTATACCTAAATCCCACAAGTCTGTCTTCTCTCAGGTTCTCAAATGGGGAATGGAGCAAAGTCTCTTGTGCTTTTAAATATTTTTCAGCCACTTGAGCACAGCATAAACTTCCAAGTCTTTGGCCTGATCACTGAAATCTTGCAAACTTTCAGAACTTGCCTTCCTTTCGCTCTCAGGCCTGAAGAGACGGGAGGGATGCTTCCCACTCCTGTCTTGGCAGGGGGCTCAGTTTTCTGTGCTCCATTCTTGACTCTCCTCGATGTCCAATCACTCTCACCCTCTTTGCTTCAAGGAATTTTCTCACACAATTATGGGAGCTGGCACGTTGCCAATCTGTGGGGGCAGGCTGGAGATCTCGGCCAGAGCTGATGTTGCACTCTGGAGTCTGAAAACCACAGGGCAGCAGGCTGGAAACTTGGGCAAAGCTTCTTTGATGAAGTCCTGAAGATAATTCCTTCTTAAGGAAAACCTCAATCCTTAGTCCTAAGTCATCTACTGATTGGACGTGGCCCACCTTGCATATGGAGGTAATTGCCTTTCATCAAAATCTGTTGATTTAAATGTTAATCTTTATTCAAAGTTTATTAAACTTTATTCAAAGTTATACAGCATTAATCTAAAAAAAAAAAAAATGCCTTCACAGCAACATCTAGACCAAGGTTTGACCAAACAACCAAGCACCACAACCAGCCAAGTTGACATTAGCTATCATGCTGGTATGTTAATTTAATGGCTTTAAAAGGAGGCTGTTACCTTCTGTATTAGTTCAAGCGAGCGGAGGAGCAGATACAAAGATGACATTAGACGTGCAAGAGGCTTCTGGGTGGAAGGTTGCAGGAGGAGGTGAGAACAGGTCCCCTGGGTAAGGGGACAGTGAGGCAGGACGTTTGAGCTCTGGGTCTCTAACGTGGTGAAGCCCTGAGGAAACTCTGGCTAGGCTGAAGAGGCCCCCTCAAGACAAAGACATGTGGTGGAAAATCCCATCTTTTGCAAAATGCATCTGTCTTTTTACCCTTCTTACCTATGTTGCCCAGTAATTGTCTGGGAGTGGCCTGTGGGAATCGCGGTGTCAGAGCTTCTGCGGGGTGGTTCCTGGGGTAACAGCCTGTGCCATCACTCCACTGTGCCCACACAGCAGGAAAGGATGTGTTTTCAGGACTGTCTCACCTCCGCATCAATACAGTTAACTCCCAAGGATACAGTTGTATCCACGTACCTTCTCAAGACACACACATCCCTAACAGATGCCTTTGCTCAGTCACCTCACAAAGATCCTGCACCACCTGTCAGCAGGAGGCTTCTTTTATTCTTATTTTTTTTTTTAAGATTTTACTTTTTATTTTTTAAAAAAATTTATTTATTTTAGAGAAGGGGGAGGAGCCAAGGGAGAGGGAGGCAGAGAGTCTGGGGCAGACTCCCCGCTGAGCGTGGAGCCCAACACGGGGCTCAATTCGATGACCTTGAAATCAGGCCCTGGGCTGAGACCAAGAGTTGGACGCTCAACCGACTGAGCTGCCTAGGTGCCCCTCGATTTTACTTTTTAAAAATAATCTCTACACCCAATGTGGGCCTTGGACTCCCAACTCTGAGATGAAGAGTCACACGTTCTACCAACTGAGCCAACCAAGCACCCCCTCTAAATGTGCATTTAGAGGAATTCCCTACATAGAAATAGAGGCTGTGGGGAACCTGGGTGGCTCAGTGGGTTAAAGCCTCTGCCTTCAGCTCAGGTCATGATCTCAGGGTCTTAGGATCGAGCCCCGCATCGGGCTCTCTGCTCAGCAGGGAGCCTGCTTCCTCCTCTCTCTGCCTGCCTCTCTGCCTACTTGTGATCTCTGTCTGTTAAATAAATTAATAAAATCTTTTTTAAAAAAAGAAATAGAGGACATTTCAGTAGGACTAGAAAAGAGTGACCACATTGGGGCTCCACAGAGACTATCTTGGTTGGGGAGATGTTTTTTAAATGCGAAAAGAAGAAGAAAAAAATATAACTTTCAAATTGATGTTTGTAGATATGGAATCCTAGCTGTGAAAAGAGATCACAGGGCAAACCAAAAAAGAGATTTTGTACTGTTGGGCTTTATTCTGCATTTTCTTGCTGGTCAGATTTATGATCCCGAGATACGAAAAGGAGATGAACACGTTCCTACTCGTGTGTGGGCGTGGATGCTGTCGAAATGCACAGACGAAACGAGATGGAGCTTATTATCACTGAAGGGTAGAAGGATGTGTTTTGATAGATCTCTTGGCTGTGATTTTTCCTTGTAGTTATTGGATCAATATAAGGAAATTGTGCAGCTCGGGTAATGAAATGAATTCGTCAGAAAGTATGTTGGGTTTCGGTAAGAAGTAAGTAAATATTCACCAAGAACATGACAGACTTCAGTTTGGTAAGCAATTATACAATGGGTTTCCTGCTGCATTCATTCATTTGTCCACGCTTTCTGGAACATTTATAAAGGCCGTGAAATGATCTAAAGTATTATTTTGATAAAACTTCTGATGAGCGTTGGAAATGAAAACATAAAACCTGGAGAAGATATTCAAATACTCAGATTCTGACAATCTTACCGAAGGTAAGAGCCATGTCTTCTGGAGTCGGTCCCTCTTTTATCTCTGAACCCTCTGGAGAGATACTCATTCTCAGGGACTGCTGAAGGCCAAACTGTCATATGACGTGTATCAATATTGTGCATGTGCGTGTGTGTGTGCACACGCGTGTGCGTGCCACGGCAGGGATGAGACAGCAGTAAGGATAGACACGACATACGGCTGGGTATCAGTTCCAAGGTAGTCTTCATCAGCACTTTGCTCATTCTTCCGTGGGGACAGTGGATACACTCTCAATCTTAAGTGAAGTCCCAATTATATGGATATATCCAACCTGGGACATTCTAGGGTGACATTGAAGCCAATTCTTTAGAAGAGATCCACCAACCAGCTAGATCTGTGAGATGTGCCCTTGAGATCATGTCACAGCTGAGAGAAGTGTGATCACTGAGCTCAACTTCCCCATCCTCAATAAAGCATCAGTGCACCAGCCGAGCCAGTCAGCACGGACATGAGCATGTCACAACGTCATGGTCACAGCGAAATGCGAACCACCCTGGAGTCGTAGAACAACCACGGAAGCAAAGCGGAGAAATGTCCTACCTATGTTGTGCAAGAAATGAATGACCTCGAGGGGCGAACCCCACTTCTCACCTACTTAGTTTCGCTATTTCCGCTGGGAAAATTTTCCCAGCAGCTAATGATGACCCTACAGCCAAGGGGGCCTCACATGTCCTCATTATGTTTAGATGCGCTTCTCCCTCATCTAGGTGAAAACATGATTTTCACATAAAATAGAAAAACAGGGAGGATATTAAATTGTATGCACTCTGTAATCACAACCAGTATCGTTGGGAAATGCTTATGGTGCAGTTTACATGACCGTTATTGCAATGACAGCCTGGTGAATAGATGTGCTACTCTCAGTTTAGTTATTGGAGAAAATCTAAACTGATTTTTAATGAGTTCAGCTGACATTGTACATTTCCTCTATTAAATATATAGTTATCATATTCATTTATGCCGCATTTAAGCATGTCTATATTTACGCTGTATTTCCGTGCACGCACCTACAGTTTTTCATTAATACTGAAGTTAGCAACAATTTAATGCTAACACTGAATTCTCAAAGAATTTGTTTTTCCAATACTGTTCATGTCAACTCCTTTCCATATTCCTTCATACTTCCACAGCCGTTACTGCTCTGCCAAAAAAAATTGAAGTGAGTCACATTTGTCTTGACTTCAAAGTCCATTCGTTTTTTGAACCACTTGAATTCTTGTCCATCCTCCCCAACACCCACCGGAGGCTCCCAGCATCCATTGGCCCCATCTTTCCCCTTCATGATTAAAAATGCTAGTTAACTTCTAGGCTACCTGGTTAACTTACAGGCTACCTCTCCCAGTAACCACCTGTATTCCAAAAGACTGTCAGTCAACAAAAACTGAGCTTGTTATTATTTGATTAAAAGACACTTATTATCGAAAGATACTAAACTCATCTGGGAGACCCTGAGAGGAAGAAATACACAGAGCCCCGTGTAGCATTCTCTCTTTCTGTATTAGATGCAACACAAACAGCTGCTTCTGCAACTCTGCAGGAGAAGGAGAAGAAAGAACTCTCCAGAGGCCAGAGAGAACATGGGACCAGCGCATCATCCAAGGAGACCCCCACCTTCAGGACGGTGGCCCATAGCACTGTCCCCGGCATTCCCACACTGCCCAGGCCAGTGACTGCTGTGACCCCCTTCTCCACGCACACCCACTCCAGAACCATGAAGAATGCCTTAAGAAGGCAATATTTAACTCAAAATAAAGAATCTGAACATTTCCAACCCTCGGTGACCTGTGCAGAGAGTATCGCGTTCTGTAATCCATGACCAGATACTTCACGTGAGGCTGGTCGGTGCCTCGTGACGTTGCCCAAAGAACAGCAAAGGACTTGGAAACTGTCCACATCAGAGTCCCGGAAGGACACTGCTGGGTCAAGAACCTCCCTGAGTAAAGCACAAGTTGTTTGAACAACGAAGGACAGTCACCGTAAGAGATGCCAAAATGAACGAGAGAAGATTCGGGGATTGACCCCTGGCGTCGGACTGTTCCTTCTCCCACTGCGCCCCTCCTCCCAGGAGAGCAAGCTGGGTCTCTAACCCAGTGCCCCTTTCTCTTGCGTGGTATTGAATAGTTGTGTGTGTGATACCATCCCAGGAAAATCAGGTGAGGTTTTGCATTTCTGGGTTGTTAATAATTTGTGTTAAGATCCTTCCGTATAAGCACGAATACGCAAGGGCACAAGTTAGCCCCAGAAGGGGTTACTGGGCACCTGACACGTGTTCAATTTGGGATCACCTGTCTGGGACAGTGTTCCTCCCAGGGGCTGAGACTGGCTTCGGTGTGTAGTGAGCTCAGCGGTCAGGTTGTCAGGCTGCCCCTTGAACGTGAAGACACAGAGCTTTGTGGCTGCAAATTATTTTCTCTCTCTGCAAAATCTGGCTTTCAAAACAATTTTCTCGCCGCGGACGAAACACATCGGCTTTGAGACTCCAAAGTCCCATCCTGATGTCAAAAGCCACACACTCTATTTCTCTTTCTCTTTGCATTTTGGCTGTAACGATCGTAAATCTCCATGAGGCAAATGGGTTCCTCGGGCCCAGCAGAGGAGGTCACAAATAAGAGAACACCGACGAGAAAGCACGTGAAAGATTTCAAGAAATATTATTCCCGCCGCACAGCTGGGGCGCCATCCTTCCTTCCCTCACAGCCGAGCTTCCCGAGTTCGCTGTTCTGATTTATTGGCACGCAGTTATGTCCTTGCCGTTACTCTGAAATGGCTACCGCCACATGTCACCGACAGATTGCTTGCTGCTAAAGCCAGCGGGCACTGCAGGGGTCAGGATGTCCCTACTTCCATACAGAAAGTCCTCGCCCTTCTGTGGCTTCAGGCAGCTGAAGGTCTGTCGGCCCCGCACGGGGTGGGGGTTCCGCTGCACAGTCAGGGACCAGGCACCTCCTATCTCATGAAGCCACCAGGCTCGCCCTCCAGGGTCACTGCAGCTTGGGGCACAGAGAGTAGGCCTGACGCCTGGGACAATGACAGGGGTCGGGGTCTAAGGGGAAAGCATCGCCCCTGCTCAAGGGACATCAGCCGGATGGTCACAGGGCTCCCATCTACCGCAGTGAGCTGGGAAATGCAGTTTGGCGAGCCCGGGAGGAAGAGCAGCCGTGCACATGTCCGTGAGCAGCCACGGTCACGGCCGGCATCGTCTCAGGTCGTCACACTCCTGGACTTCTTGGCAGATTTTTTAATTCTGTTGACCTTCTGTTTCTCTTGAAATGTTCACTTCTCTTCGAAGAGACTCGAAGGCTCCATCCAGTCTTGTGTCTCTGGTCTTTGCTGGGTTTACTTCAGCTTCCTCCTGGGGGACCCCTGGCTTGTGGTCTTCTTTCCCCGTCTTGTTCCCTACAGTGCAGACAGGTCCCATCAACCCCTTCGCCCTGAGGAGGAAATCCCACCCACCGATGAGGTCCGTCTGTAGGGCCCCGATCCCAACCCTCTGCAGCGGTCTCCTTGTAACCTCCAAGTACACTTGGACCGCAAGATGCTCCTCCAGACTGGGTTGTTCCTGCGGCTGGTGTGCCCAGTGGTCACCTTCCTTCTGCTTTCATTTTCTTTGATTGATTCCTGTTCAAACTTGGGGAGGCTGTCCCTGATCTTCCGGGGATGGTCACGTGCCTCCGCTCACCCCCGGGTCCTCACAGAGCTTTCCCGTCCTCCGCGACCTCTCTAAAGACCAGCGTCCTTACAGCTGGTGTGCAGGAGTGCTCAGGAACATTTCGCCGAGTAAATGAACAAACCGTAGCAAGAAAAGAAGGGAGGAAGGAGAGAAGGTAGGAAAGAAAAAGAAGTCAGGTGTCCAATAATCTGGGACACACACGGGTGTAGCAAATCCTCATTATACTAAAAACCAACATAATACTGAACCACAAATCCTCCAGTAAGTAAACTTACAAATAAATTATGTGTCATTAGCATTAAAGAGCTTTGTAGAGTGGTCCTGGGAATGTTCTTAAAGTGTGTCTAAGCTCTAAATTCATTATTTCTGGATTATGGGTAAATGAAGAGACCCTCAAAATCCAGGAATAAAGTCCTCTAATAAGAGCTGTACCAAATTGGTATTTAACTCTCCCACTGAAAGCTGTTTTCCTGACACACGATCATCTATTTCATTAGTATTTGAACAGTACCCTTTTTTTAATCACAGGGTGGCTACGGTAAGCAAATGTTATTCTTTTTAGTCCTAAGAAATGATCTAGAATAAAAACAAATTAAAGAACTCATTTTCTTTTTTTTTTTTCATCAAATGAGCTCAGTAGTGACCATCTTTCTATTGGTATGCCTGCATTACTAAAGAAACACCAACAAAACAGACGGCATTTTAAGCACCAACTAACTTCATGATGGACGGCAGACGGCTTTGAGAATGCTACATTTTTCCTTCATCGTCAGTGCATAACTCAGATGGTTTCTGGTGAGTGAAACGCACAGTATCACCAAATGATGGGGACTGATTCTTGCCCACAGTCAAGGCGGTGCTGAAACTTGCCCGAGGCGTAGCTAGTATTCGATGTGCAAAGAGCGGGGGTCCCACAGCAAGCCACCGAGGATGGGATGGGGGCCCCCAGGGGAGGCCGAAGGCAAAGACTTGGGATCTGGAGAAGTATGCACTATGAGACGCATGAGGGAAATAGGGAGTCTGGGGTCATGGTGTTGGGTATCAGGATACAGGAGTGTGTGTGTGTGTATGTGTGTGTGTGTGTGTGTGTGTGTGTGTGTGTGTGTGCTGAAAACAGAGAGGAGAGGGTCAGTCCCTGGAAGTGTGTGCTCCTGTCTTACAACCCACCTGCTGGCTACAAAGGCTTTCCCCCAGCGTGCACGTGTCCCATACTTCACAGGTGCAGGGCCTTGTCTCATGGAGAATTCGATTTGACACGATAGACCTGTCAGTTAAAGACGGTACTGACTGTTAGCCCATTTCACAGACGTAAACACTTAGAACTAGGAAAGGTAAACGTGGCTTACTAACTCGATGAGGTTCACAGTGAAGACAAGAGCCCGGAGATTCGAGCGTCTTGCCTGGGGCTTTTTCCGATTTCCCCCACAAAGAATGCTCTCTTCCACACACGTGCATGAGGCTTCAGCCCAGAGAGACCCAACGGTCATCTACGTGGTATACTTTGACAGAGATAAAAGAACGACTCTACCACCCACCCGGTAACACCTCCATCATTTAAGAAACATTATATCAAGTCAGAAGAAGACCACGGGGTACAGGGGCCAAACCCGTCTTGTGTGTCTCATTAGCCCCTTGTTCCCTCCAGATTTGAGAATGGAGAAGACAGAAGCCATAAAATGCTTTTTTATCTTTATCCTTACCCCGAACAGCCCATGTTCATAAATATACATGCCAAGATGCTATCATCAGATAGATTAGATAGATAGCCAGATAGAAGACAGACAGACAGACAGGTGTAGATGATGATTTTTCTGGTTCTGTAGTGGGCTGGGTTCTGACCCAGTTGTGTGTGGCTCACCGAGAGGTCACAGGTGGAAGTATGGATGCTTGACTAACAGGTGGCCGGGCATGCGGCAGGACAAGGGCTACATCAGCCATCAGCCACCAGGAACACTGAAGAGATGGTAAGTGGGTATTGAAATGACTTTACCATATTTATACAGAGCTCCTTCTGTGCAGTTAAAGAGGCTGAATTATCCCTAGATTCTTTTCCTCCAGGAGTCTTCATTTTTTTAAAAAAGATTGTTCATTTATTTATTTGAGAGAGAGAGAGAACATGACCAGAGGGGAGGGGTAGAGGAAGAGGGAGAAGTATAGACTCTCTGCTGAGCAAGGAGTCTGACGTGGGGCTCGATCCCAGGACCCTGAGATCATGGCCTGAGCCAGATGCCGAGGCAGATGCTTCACTGACTGAGCCACCCAGGTGCTCCCAGGAGACTTCATTTTAAACAAGATCTCAAGGTAGCAGGGATGTTATTCTTGTTCCGCTGGTGGACGGCTCCTGACGCGTTCATGCTCGTTTCCCTACAGGGACATCTGGGAAGCTCTCAGTCTGCAGCTCAAAGACATTTTTCTTCCTGTGTGTTCCTTCCGATCATCTCATCGGCACACGGCATTTGTTCTGTGTTATGATTCGGTGCTTGATGGCAAAATGTCCGCATTTCTCATCTAGTTATACCAAGGTGTTTCTTGGGAGCAAAGGCAAAGATAATGACCCTTTTTTGAGAGGGGGGGCAGTGCCGCGAGTCTTTCCAAATCTGTGCTTACGTCAACATGCCAGGATCACTGGACAGTTGATTGTGATGATCGCCTAGAAAACTAAGCAAGAAGCTTGGAGAATTGGGAATAAACCTACCCTTGTGAAGTCAGTAGTGGATCTTACCCGGTAAAAGAATAAATAGACTATTTTCACGAATACTGAAATTCTACATAGCTCAGAAGGTATACTGGAGTTCAAGAGATAGCTAGAGAATTCAATGGTTTCAAAATAAATTTCAAAATTCACCTTTTTGGAATTCAGATGCTTCATTATAAAATAATCTAATTTCCAGGCTGCTAAGAATCCAAGATATGGGGGCGCCTGGGTGGCTCAGTGGGTTAAGCCGCTGCCTTCGGCTCAGGTCATGATCCAGCGTCCTGGGATCGAGTCCCGCATCGGGCTCTCTGCTCAGCAGGGAGCCTGCTTCCTTCTCTCTCTCTCTCTCTCTCTCTCTCTGCCTGCCTCTCAGTGTACTTGTAATTTCTCTCTGTCAAATAAATAAATAAAAAATC
>NC_081560.1:3744858-3801730 GCF_022355385.1 Mustela nigripes | reverse complement strand
TGCTCAGCAGGGAGCCTGCTTCCTTCTCTCTCTCTCTCTCTCTCTCTCTCTCTGCCTGCCTCTCAGTGTACTTGTAATTTCTCTCTGTCAAATAAATAAATAAAAAATCTTTAAAAAAAAAAAAAAAAAAAGAATCCAAGATATGCTCTAACTCCTTTTGGTGTCTCCATCAATCCAACAGTGAATCAGTCTGAGCATCTTCCCCTCTGGATGCTATAATGAAAGTATTGAACATGAATCCTGCCATGAAATTTGGCCCCAGGACAAAAGACTGGGAACCCAGGAGGAGGGAAGGCATAACACAGCATGTGAACATGCTGAGGACTGTGAACCGTATGTGGCGCTTCAGCGAACGGAGAAGTTTTGGGGCCTAGAGGCTGCATAGATGGAACCTGACGTGGACTTTGGAAGTTGCACAACATTTGGAAAGGCAGAAAGAAATTGGTGAGGCTTTGAGGCACTGCGACCTGCTGGAGTGAGTCACCAAAGCAAGAACAAGCAAAGTCAATGGCCAGGGGGCGTCAATGTTGACCCCATATGGGAGGGAGTTCACTCCGTAGCTGTCCGGCACACGATCGTAACTTTTAATCTGAATTGTCAAGTATTGGCGAAAGTATTGATTACTTTAAGACAGGTTCTAAGGGAAGAAGAAGTCCTTGTCTAAATGAATTATGAATGAAATATGAGGGACACCCCTCTGGCCATGAACGGCCTCCCGATTTCAAGGAGCTGCATGTGCTTGGGTTTTTTCCTGTTCTTTCCTTTTATCCCACCCTACGTGCATCTCCCTCTCCGGCCTCTGCTGATACTTGATAATTTCTTGATCCTCCACCATTCCCAGTAGGAGCCGAAATTAAAGATGGGTCGGCATCCTGCAAATTCAGGTGCAGGTCAGGAGATTGAGGGCATGAAAGCTACTTCCCCAATGTCCACTGTGCATAGGGAAGTGACAACCATTCTCAGAGACGACACCCAAGGAAGACAGACCGAGGCTGCTCTCTCTACACCTCAAACCCTGCCTCCTTTTCTGAACAGGGACGAGCAGCTGCTCCTGCTTTCTTCATGGTGGCCGTCCGCTGCCTTGTGTTCTTTTCCCCGTGAAGACCTTGTATGCTTCTGGCGCGCATGCGTGCTTAACCCGTAAGTGTGGAGACCAGCCGTGTTCTCTGCATCCCCGGCCACTAGGAGAGCTCGGGCGAAGGGTGGACTGTCACCAACCTCTTGTTGTGCTGAAATTCCGTATCTGCATATCGTTACATTTTCTGTGTTTTGAAGTTATACAATGAGGTGGATACACATTTTAAGTAGCTGTATCTTCTTAGTGAAGAGGTTCAGCAACATGTAATTAATATCTTGACTTTTAAAATGCCCTTCCCCCCTTAAAGTATATATTCTGTATTAGTAGAGCTTCCCCAATTGTATGTATTATTATTGTATTAGCTTTTCCTAAATAAAAATAAATTAGTGTTTGTCTGACAACTCTCTTCCTATCCTTTGGTTTCAGGTTTTCTGAGTTCTTATGTTTTGTCTCTTTAACTAGAGAGTTTGGGTCAATGTTGTGATTACTGGTATGTGTGAAATCATTTCCTCCACATTGCTTTTTCTTCTCCTTTGTGCTACTTTTTTTTTTTTTTTTTTAATCTTTCCTTTTCTCTCCCGATTTTCCTCCTGGGAATGACTGAAGTCTGTTTTTGTTGTTTGTATTTCTTTATTCGATTTCTTCTCTACCAGTTTGGATGTTATTCTTTCTAGATCTTTTGGAAGCCCAAAGAATTTTAATACGCATATTTACCTTGTAGAAGTTTGAAGGGCAACCAATATATTTGCAAATGAACCCACTTAAAATTCTTTAACTCTGCTTGCCCATAACTCCAACAATCAGCTTCAAAATGCACTTATTGTTCTTTTTAGATTGATGCCTTTGTCTGCCCTTTTCTTTCCTCAATTAGGTTTACTTGCCAGACCTTTTCTGAAGGACATCCTTTTCCTTCTAAAGATTTTTTTAATTCATTTGACAGAGAGTGAGAGACAGTGAAACAAGGGCAGTGGGAGAGGAAGAAGCAGACTCTTGCCAAGCAGGGAGCCCGAGGCGGGGCTCGATCCCAGGACCCTGGAATCATGACCTGAGCAGAAGGCAGACGCTTAATGCCTGAGCCTCCCCAGGCGCCCCTGAAGTGCGTCTTTTCGAACACTGCCATGCAGCGTGTGGTCTGCATGTTAGCACTGGTCTGCAAACGGTCACTTACTGGTCACATCCTGAGAAGGTGCTTGATCCAGAATGCAAACCACTGTGTCATTAAGAACTCTGGTTACTGCAGCCGACACGTTCGTCCCCCCGGCCAGACTCTTGATGGACGATGCTGGCTGTTGGGCTCCTCGCGTGGCCCTGGACCCACCCGCACTCTGGATGGCACAGTTCTGGGAGTTCTGTCCGAAAGGGTCTATTAAGTGTTAAAGTCCTTCAGTTTTCTGTTTATTGTCTGTTACTATGTTACTGTTACAAAGAGTTCTGTTTAGAGTTCCTTTTGTTTTAGCCTTAAAGAATGATACCAACTAGAATACTCAAGCCGCATGTCCCCTTCATACCAGGGAATGGGACATGGTTAAGTGCTTAAAAACTCATTTCTTGGGAGGAAAGAGAGAAGGGTACCAGCCAGCAAGAAAGAGATGGGAGGGAATTAGCAACTGAGTAAGTGAAACAGGTTTGTCATTCTGCTGTCCCCAAAATGGCTCAGTACGAAGGACAACCGGACAGACACTTCTTTCTTCCTGTGGTTTCCACAGCTTCCATCGCGGAGCTCCCCAAGCTCCAGGCTGACGGAGCGGCGACTGCAGCTCCCTCACTCAAGTGCACTGTGCTTTGCCTAGTCTCATGACCTGTTGCTGTGGCTCATTGATAATTCTAAGCCCGTCTCTTCCTGCTGATTTTGACTGCAGAGGTGGAAAAGCACTAAACGGCCATTTGTTCCTTTAATTTTCCTGTGCAAACAAAGCCAGGGAGCAAAGAAAGATGCACAGTGACTGCAAAATATCATTATTATTTTATCAACAATAACAATACAGTACTCCATTAGAACAACCTCTTAGTAACAAATGCACCTAAAAGCAAGAGAGTGAAGCAGCGCAGACGGTAAATTTCCATAAGGCTACATGAATTATTTTGCAAAGGGCCAACGGCGGCCTCCTGCTGCCTAACAGATTCATTGCAAATCTGGCAGTTCTACATCTATCTCCCTGGCCTCAGAATGTGCACCAGCTAGGACCCAACGGAGCGATGTGAACGCAGACCAATTACGGGTGTCGGTAGAATTCCTAGTACAATGGCACTAACTATGGCTGGAAATCTCTTGAAAAGGAAGATACGATCTCTCTTACAATTGAGTGGCAGAGTTTAATTTTAACTTTTTTTTTTCATTTTATTTTACTTCTTGTCAGTGTTTATGGTTTCAAGGGTATCTCTTCTTGATAAAAGTCACGAGCTTAAATTCACTGTAAGGCTAAGGTGACGGAAGGTGAGGTTAACTTTCAGAAAGAAGGAACAGAATGGAGTGTGCTCAAGGAAACTTCACGCTTGACGTTTAAAAGGGCAGAGAGTCCGTGAAGGAAGAAGGATGGAAAGTCACATCTTGACCGCCTCTAAGCACTACGTGAAATTTAGTTGCTCTTTCCATGGTGAATCTAGGCATCGGTCATCATCCCATCAGCAACACCTCTGGCTCCTTCACCCCTTGCTGGTGTTTCGTATCACATTGCAGTTATAGATGTCTTCAGGTGTTGTTCAATCTCAGCATGACTTTGACATTACGAGCCACAGCATTTTCATAAAAAAATTATAAGGTGCTATGAGAAATTCATTTTTTTTAAGTTTTAGTAACAGAAATTTCAATAAAATTCATTGCTTTTGCAACCCTGTGGTTTTCTTTCTTATCCTTTGTCTTCTGCACTTAAACACTTCCTTCTTAGAATGGTGTACAGACTTCAGCAGATGGCGAGCAGGTCCAAACCCCCCAAAACAAAAAACAAACAACAACAAAACCCCCAAAATGGTAAGGATCTTGCCTTTAAGGTCAAAGAGAAGGGAAAAGGCAGAGATTCTGTTGATAAAGTTTCCCAACTTCATAGTTTTGCTCTTGGCAAAAAAAGCAGATGTTCCCTTATGAATACACTAATGTACAATTTAAAAATCAATTTCAGGGTAATGATGGCGAGCACGACTTCCGAACAGAGCCCCTTCTGTGTGGCTGGCCAACGATCAGCCGGACCCTACACCTCAGCGGATGCCAGAGACCTGAACGCTGGTGCCGGGAAAATCACTTCTCAAAAAGCGATAGAAGAAGCCCGTTTTCCTAAGTGGGAATGATTATTTTGATCGGTATTGAGGATGCGAAGCAAGCACAAGAATGAAGTGCTGACAAAAGACGATGACGACACCTCCCCTCACAATCCTTCCTCTTTCCTCCCCAGCGAACCAAAGAAGGTAAAGACACCACCTGCTCCTTCCTACCAGCAATCGTAGCGAATCCCTCTTAGCACCTGGATGAACGCTGTGCGTTATGAGCTTCTAGGGGTTTCTTTCCGATTGGGCCAAACTCATGTGTAAACAAACCCAATATAACATTTATCATTTCTGAGCACTCATTTTGTGGCAGACGCACTGCCGAATACATGAATGAATGTTTATTGAGCATATACTCTGTGCCAGGAACTTTTCTATCCCGACGGTCTGCATGCAAGCTTTTTCTCTAAAGGGCTAGAGAGAAAACGGGTTAGATTGTGCAGGCCGTCCTAGTCTCTGTCACAAATGAGTATGGTGAAAACGTGGTCACAGACAATACAGAAACAGAAGACTATGTTCCAGTGAAACCATATTTACAAAAATTGGTGTTGGGCTATATTTGGCCTATGGGCTGTAGTTGGCTGAATTCTGCTCCAGAAATCACAGCAGTGAACAGAAGATACATAGTCCGTCTTTCATGGGCTCCTGTTCTGGCAGAGGGAAATGCACAATAGGCAAGTGAGTGAGTGAGAATATATCTATATATCTATGGATATATATATATATATATGTACACACACACACACACACACACCGAAATATATATATATATATATATATCTCCTACTGAGGGAGGCCAGCAGGGACAGGACACGGATGTCAAGTGGGAGACGGCAACTTTCTGATCTCAGGGGTCAGAAAAGGCCTCTTCGAGAAGGCAGGATGATTCCAGCTTCTTGGATCATTGCAACAACCAGGCAGCATATACAATGGTGTCTCTTTGAGACTTATTTGGAGAAGGTAATTTACTCACCAAATTCAGAGGCCTAGGCCCCTCCAGACCCAGACTCAGCATTCCTGGGAGCCCCCAGAGGCCTTGCTACTTGGCCACAACTCTCTAGTTCATTGCAACACCCGGGCACTAAGGCCAGTGTGCAGGAGGCCAGACTGACCTCTCACTCACTACATCTCTTTTAAAGAAAACAGACTAAAAAAACAACTATTTTTACCTGAAAGACAATAAGAAGCATCAGACATTCTGGTATCTTCTAAAACGCTTATTATCTTAGTCAAGATATTCTGAAAAGCAGGTAACAAGGTGCGTTCGAACATGCAAGAAATTTATCAAGGGAACTCTTTGATGGGCAGGGGTGGGGCCTGGGCAGGGCTGGGCTGGGGGAACCATCAGGCCACAGTGCCCAGGTTGGGGAACGAACAGCCCTGAGAGCAAACATGAATGAGTATTACTGCCCATCCCAGGGGGCCCTGAGCTCTTTCTGACGCCTCTGCCCATCGGAATGAGAGCAGGTCCAGACCATGGCTGTGGGCAACGGACGTGCAGACACGCTCACCTGCTTCAGCAATGATACCACGTCTGCCTGCCAAGTCGGCTTATTTGCTGGCGTGTGTCAGCCGGCGATCTTTCCCAGGCCCCGGCTGGATCTGGCGGGGCCACACGGCCGAGTGAAGAGGGTACCAGGTAGGGTCCCTTTCCTCGTCCTCCTCACCCCTCTAACGGCGGCACAAATCCTCACCTCCGTGAAACACAACCCGCAGGGAGTTCAGCCGTGTCCTCGGACTATGACTTTTCTCGAATTTCCACTTCTTTTTTTTTCTAGTTATTCAAAATATTCCTGAAAAATGAGGAGCTGAAACTCAGGAACTTAAGCACATACTCTCTAATGATGGGATTTTTCTTTCGAGAATCCTGTGGGCTCTGTGGCTCACACATTTATTTGAATGTCATATAAGCTAGCTCACGAAGGTTGAAGGGCCACTTTCCAGCGTGACGCCTGGTTACAAAGAGGTAGAAAAGGGAATGGAGTGATCCTACGTCCTCTGGGAGATAGTTTTATCTCAACGGACTACAAACATTGCATTAAGCACTTAAAAATTGATTTTGGACTCCTTGTCATGTGTTTGTGTTTCGGATTATCCCGGTGGATCAGGCTTGCCATGTATAACTAGAGCTGTCACCATCAACACCCACTGGTCATGGAAGCCATTCCTGAGGACTGTCACTCTCGTCATGATGGAGCATCCCCAGGGAGGGGGGACTCCTTCCTGGCTCCCCGACACCTGACTTTCAACAGGTGTTCTCGTGTCTGGGGAAGGAGACAGCTAGCACTTCAGCGCGAAAAGCCTGCTCCCCTGTAGTTTAGCTGTGACATTTCCGGTGTAAGTGGTACGGCGGGGCCGTGAAGTGGGGGTCGTCA
The DNA here is from genome assembly GCF_022355385.1 of Mustela nigripes. NCBI lineage: Eukaryota > Metazoa > Chordata > Mammalia > Carnivora > Mustelidae > Mustela > Mustela nigripes. The sequence continues at coordinate 3,795,019 of NC_081560.1, read as the reverse complement.
GAGGAGCACGGAAATTAACTCTCAGGTTTTCAAGCTCAGACTCGGATGGACCCTACTGGCTCTGAATCTGTAGCCACAAATACTCACGAAAATGCTAAGAAAGAAGAACTAGCCAGCGACCCTGCAACGGCAAGTCAAGGTACTTCGTAGCCTGCCTCCGTCTGGCAGCTGCACACATCATTACCCTGGACAGTGAGTGACAATGCATGGTATATTGTCCCAGTTATCAGTAACAGCTAATACTACTTGGTGGTTTGCCTCTAAAAAGCATCAACATGTAATTTAGAAAAATAACATAAACTGAAAGTAAAACTTTATCCTATGTATTATTGCCCCACATTACTGATTTCTGCTTAGAATGTTATCATATTAATATTTGGAACCTCCAGGGTACTTGGCGTCGTGGACTGCCTTGTGTCCCCCCTCCCCCGGCTTCCTATGTTGAAGCCCTCGCCCCCACAGCCATGCACTTGCGGACAGGGCCTTGGGGAGGGAATGCGGGTTAGACGAGATTCGATGGGATTAGCGCGCACCTAAGGAGCACTGGGTGTGGTGCAAAAATAATGAATACAGTTATGCTGAAAATAAAGTAAAAAAAAAAAAAAAAGAAGAGACCCAAGAGAGCTGGCTTCCGCTCCCCCCCCCCACAAGATGAGAGGCAGCGAGAAGGTGTTGGGCGATAGTCAGCAAGAGGTCATGGCCAGGGAACTGACGCGGTCAGCACCTTGATCTCGGACCCCCCGGCCTCCAGAACCGTGAGAAGCGAACTCTTGATGTTGACCTCACTGGCCTCTGGTGTTTTGTTCCAGCAACCCTAGCTGGCTTTACACTTGGAATAAGGAATATCACCTGAGAGATAGACTATAAAATCCATCTAGAAAGGACCAAAAATACATGAGGCAAAGTTGCTGCGGAGAGAGACGAGATCTCAGGTCAGCACAGGACTGGACGGCCGTCAGGTGAGAGGCGTCAGTGCAGGGCAGGACGGCACAAGCCGGACCTGGGTCCAGACTGCAGAGGGCAACTATGGAACAAGGGACACAAAATGCTCCTGCAGGCACCAGGGGACCAGAGCGCCAGCCTCGCCGCTGCATGTACAACGCTAGGCGTGCTGAGCAAGGCACGTGGACGTCAACTGTAGAGCTCAGAGGCTGTAACACAGTCTGTTCCATCCCTGCTGTCGTGTGGTATTTCCACGCTTCGGGAGTCTGAGAACAATCGCAGTTACCGCCTGACCTTCGTGTGCAGAGTTCGGGGCCCTGAGCTGTCACCTCTGCCGTCACCTCTGTGGTGTGTGGCCCATTCACACGCTCGCCGGCCCCCATGTCCCATGAGCACACGCCACCCGGCTGTGTGACAGCCCACGTCCACCCGGCTTGCCTACCCACGACGGGCCGAGCGGTGTCGGGGGCGCCCCCCACCCCCAGGAGCTACAGAACTGTCTTGTGTTTTCCTTTCTATGACGACTGGCGACCGCTCGCAGGTGACACCGCTGCGGGCCCGGCTCTCACACGATACGGCGTTTCAGTAACTGGAAAACATGCAGGCGTCATTTTACCAAAACACTTAAAACAGGTTAAGGCTAGAGCACACCTCGCTCCCACAATTTGCTTTGTTATGATACGACTGCGCATCCATAGCGGTTTATGTTTGTTTGTTTGTTTGTTTGTTTGACTATTTTATTTATTTGAGAGGGAGAGACGGGAACTGAGTGAGAGCACAAGAGCGGGGGGGGGGGGGGGGGGGAGCAGAGGGAGAGGGAGGAGCAGCCCCGGCTGAGCCAGAGGCCGATGTGGGACTCGATCCCAGGAACCCGAGATTGTGACATGAGCTGATCTTTAACCGACTCAGCCACCCAGACGCCCAAACAGTTGTTTTAATATACAGGTATTTCAACTTGACTATTAGCTCTGAAGATCCCAGATACTGTTTTATGCAAAGCCTTGCAGCCCCAATGAAACAGGACTGGCAACAACGTAGCAGTCTCGCCTGCATCCCATCAATCAAAAATCTGTACAGTGTGAGGCTCCTCTCGCCTTCCTTCCTCCCCAGGTGTTCAGGCGCATCTGTTGTCGAGGTTCCTCCTGCCGTAACCCGTCTTCCCCAGCACCTGTGTAGACCCTGGCCGGCCCGGCTCCCACACCCTGCAAGCAGCCCGTTTGGCCCCACTGTGTCCGCGTGTGCACACACACCTGTTTGTGTGCACGCGCGCACACACACACACACACACAGGGAATGATGTATTTAAGCCAAACCCCAAATGCAGACTTCAATGTACACCAAGGGAGGCATGGTCAATTCTTGTCATTCTGTAGAGTCTCCACAAACACTGAACTAGGGAACACTGGGCTGTTTTTTTTAAGGAAAATACAGACTTAGATTCCTAAAGCCTTTGGTCACCATATTTTTCACCAATAAATCAATATATAACCTTGTGTTATGTGAGTTTCTGTTTAGAAACCTTAGTTAATATCTATCATGACTTCGTTAACACCGAACAGCCTGTCTCAGCCTGAACAAAGCCCGTCCAACACACGTTATTTTCCCCATAAGGCACATTCCAGTCTTCTCGCATTTAGGAACACAAGAAAGCACTTCAGCACAACAATTAGGGCCTATTTAAAATGACAAAATCAGCAACAACACGCACAGAAATGCAGAAAACAGGTCACTAAACAGACAGGTGAAAAAAACCACTTGTTTGCAGCCGGAAAGCTGAAGTGGACCTCGGTGGGAAATCACCCTGCCCGCCTCTCAGTGTTGGTGGCTCTGTGCATGTCTGCAAAGGACCGCAAAGGCACAGGCACGCTGACTGGGGGGTTACAGATCCATTCTCGCGAGTGGGCGATGTCGCAAATAGGGAATCGGTGAATGACCGAGGTCGGCTCTGTGCGAATGTCCTTGTTGGAGATGGCGTGCAGGGCCTGAGAAGTGTGCAGAAGGAAAAACCCATCCACACCTGCTCAAGGGCGTCCTAGGGTAGAGGCAGGGGAACCCCCATCATGAGGCTTCAGTTTCGGCCCGAGCTCTACCGATAATGTGATAATGTTCACTGTGGATCTAGGTCTTCACTTAAAAATACACCTGGACAGGACAGGACAGAACAACTTCTTCCATTTTTTTTTTTTTTTTTGGTCTTAAATGAGACACGCGCTTGTGATGCGCATTCATTTGGGCTTAAGAAAGTGTGGTTCCTCCCCCCTTTTGTCGATTTGTGCGATCCCTCACACAGTGTGATTTTCCTACGAACGCGGAGCCCCTGGGGGGACCGGATGTGCACAGCAGAAGTGCGGAAACCCGCAGGGAGGGTGGAATGTCCCCAGCCCACCCAGCCAGGAGGGGCCTCGCCACAACCAGGAAGTAAACACAGAGCCTGGAGGCAGGGGGCTCTGGGAGCGGCAACTCCAGAAAAACAAAGCAAAAGTGGTATTGATGAGGACGATGATAAACCTGAGCAGAGAGTTGTTGCTTTAAAAAATAAGAACAAGAAAGCAAAGGAAGGGAAACTCAAAGGGCTGTGTGAGCGAGTCAGTAATGGACGGTGGCATTTCCAGGATGTCATGTCGTCCGCTGGAACCCGGCCGTGAGCAGCTCGGGCCACGACAGCCCAGCAAAGAGATGGACATCGATTCTTGGTACAGAGATCTTTTTTTCCTCTTATTTTTTATTTTCTTTGACATGGTTTGAATGGTCCTTGCCTACTAATGAATGATCTACTTTTATTTCAGAGTATGTATGCACATATTTCTTTATTTTAAAGATTTTATCTATTTATCTGAAAGAAAGAGAGAGCATGAGCAGGGGGAGGAGCCGCAGGGGAGGGAGAAGCAGGCTCCGCGCCGAGCAGAGAGCCGGACATGAGGCTCCATCCCAGGACCCTGAGATCGTGACCTGAGTCGGAGGCAGACACTTTGCCGACGGAACCACCCAGATGCCCCTAATTACCTATTTTTAAAATGAAAAGCTGTTTGCCCTGTCATTGTAAAGTGCAGTCACCCAGGCTGCTTCTTTCCGCTTTCGAACATGTTATACTCAAACAGTTGCTTATTATGAGGCCCAGGAAAAGCATCACCAATAGTTAGATGCAAAAGACCAGTGATGTCATAACTACGAGGACGAAACCAGCAACTTGCAGACGTTCCTTGGCCTTTCCAGTCACGATGGGAACATCATGGGGTCAGAAGACCCAAATACTGGGTTGTGAAAATTAAATGAGCAACGCTTTGACGAAGTTTTGTGCTGCGGCATTGGAAGGTGCTCGAGGGGCTGAGGAGGGCTCACAGCAGGCGGCATTTCACAGCCTTGCAGATTTCCGACCCCCTGACAGGTGCCTGCGGTCCAGGGAGTCAGGCTCTGCGCGGTCAGAAACGTGGGATTCTCAAGGCCGCTGCCGGACGGCCCCTCCACATGTCCTTGGCTGGACTAAGGACCCCAGTCCCCCCCGGTCCGTTCCGAGGCAGGTAATGAATTGGGCAAACCATCATTTGCCGAACGTGAGGAATGTGCCAGACGTTCTGCCACGTGCTCCGTGTAGGCTGTCACGTGATAAGTGACACGTGTGCTTCTCGGTTTGGGGAGCTGGTCTGAAACACCCGAACTGTTGTCCTCATAAAAACTGGGTGTCGGATGACGTCTCTCGGACTCGTCTCCCCCCGAGCTGCTTCACGTCTCCCTGTGAGGCCCCCTTTTCCACCCACTGCCAGGAGAGTGGGTGACACTTCTTTCCCCGGTTCCTTTGTTTCTATATTTTCTATTTGAGAAGTGAAATCTGTGATGTCATTGGAGGTGCAGGCATCATCATAATGGGATATCCTTCCTGGAGAAATGGAAAAACGGTTGCTTTAGATTCTGTCATCTTTCCGATTGCAAAGGAAGACATCTCTAATTGGGAACCAGCAGGCAGAGAGAGAGAGGGAGAGAGACAGAGAGAGAGAGAGAGAGAGAGGGAGAGAGAGAGAGGGAGAGGGAGAGAGAGGGAGAGGGGGAGAGGCTCCCAGGCAGAGCCCCCGCCTCCCGTCTTCCCTTCTTGGAAGTCTCCGGCACTATCTGCTCACAGTCCTGTTTTCTGCTTCATTCAGACCCTGGGGCAGTCCTGCTTCCCACAGATGCCCAGTTCTGGGGCTCCCTGGACCCATCACACGAAAACTCACTGTGGTTAGGTCAGTGAGGGAGCAAATTTATGGACCTGCAATGCTTGATACATGTCTACATTCACCAAGGCTGGTGTTGGCACAACAGCAAGGCTGTTGTGGAAGGAAGAAGGAAGAAGCGCCCGTCTTTGCAGACTATCCTTGTCTCAACAAAGGGAGAAAGTAGTGGAGATTCCAGGGTCACTAGGACAAGGATGAGGGACAGGGAGGTGAGGTAGTCAAGTCTCACACCCCTGGAGGAAAGCCAGAATGAGGACAATAAGACAAAACTTACGGCTTTTATGTGTTCACCATATTGACTCTACACAGTCAATCACCCGAAAGGGAGAAAAAGTATTCCTCTAGGTCAATGCTGATAAAAACATTCATTTGGAACGAATCTAATCCTGAATTTAATTTAACCTATATTTAGCAGAACATGTATTATATTATCAATGCATTCCCTATAGCTATTATTCCTTTTCATTATAAAATTTATCTGACACAAATCATGATAGATCTTTCTGTTTGCAAGGTTTTTAAACATCTAATATAGCATGTAATCTCTTATAATGTAAAGAGGATCTATACTAACTTGATTAAAAAGGGTTGACTATCGTTGTAATTCAATGAATTAGGTAAAAAGCATTTTTATTAAATTAAAAAAATTTAGTCTCGCTTTTTAAATCAGATTCACCACCAGAATTATTCCATGTCTTCATTTTCTCTTAAAGCGAAAAAAAAATGCAAGTGATTTTCATTTCGAAGGCAATGTAAATTTAAGAAAAAATTATGAAACAGAACTCAGTCAAGCTGCAATTTAATAAAGGTGTTAGAAAAGAAGTGCCAAGGGCATCCGTGTTTATCGTGAAATAATGAGAACAGAACTTGGTGGGGGTTAGGGATCAAAGAAGACTATGACCAGAAATAAGATGTTTCAGTTCTCGCCGTTGGTTTAACATTGCCCAGGACACAGCGGAAACTCTTCTAGACCTCTGCTCTTTAGTTAGTACTACTGGGCACCTGCTATATGCCGGGAAATGTGTGAAGAGGGTGCACCCATGACAAACAGTGAGGGGAGCCCACAGCTCTTGCCTTAGCGCTCCTGGTCCCAGATTTCCGGCTCCCTCGTTCTAAAGTACAGCTTGGACGCACTCCCTTGGTCATCTCCAGTCTCACACTTCAAAGCGCTACCCGTGCAAACTACTTCCCATCTCGTATCTCCGGGTGAGTCGCCCCCCCCCCCCAACCCTGGAATCTGGATCTATATATCCCACTGCTTGGATGGTTCATGGGCATCTCAGACGTAAACCAGATGCCTGATCTTGTAGCCCTAACCTGTTCCTCCCACAAACACCTGGGAGCCCGGCTCCAGGGTTTCTGGCAGGACATCCTTCAGCTCAGTGTTAGAAACGCTGTGCCCTTGAGGTGCCTCAGTAGGTTAGGCCTCCAACTCTTGATTATGGTTCAGGTCCTGGTCTCAGGGTTGTGAGATTGAGCCCTGTGTGGGTCTCTATGATCTGTGGGGTCGGCTCGAGATTCTTGCTTCCCCTCTGTTCCCCCCTCCACATGTGTGCACTCTTTCTCTAATAAATAAATAAATAAGCACAATCTTAAAAAGATCCTATGGCCTCAGAAGCCACTGATTTCTACCCCCCTCCACCACTGTCACCTCAAGGTTTTTCCTGGATTCCTCCAACAGCCTCCTGATTGGTTATAACTCAATGGCCTTTAAACCTCTACACCTAAATCTTAACATAGCAGCCAAGTGACTTTTTAAAAAAAAACCAGGGCTTATTTCTCACTGCTCAGTAAGTCCAATAACTTAGCATCTTACCCAGAGAAAGTCCAGTAACTTTCCAGTGGCCTTAATGGCCCTGCCTACCCCAGCCCGTCACCTCTCTACCTGATCACTCTCTTCACTCACTCCATGCCAGCTCCATGGGCCCCCCAGCCCTCTTGGAGAGGCCAGGCAATATTGCCTCAGGGCCTTTGCACCTGCTGTCACAACCATGGGCTCCCTTCCTCTCGCCTTTTTGGTCTATGCTCAACTAGCACTTCCTCAGTGGGGTGTCCTACCCAACTCCCCTCATACCCATGCCCTTTCCTCGTGCTGTTTGCTTCATAGCATTTACCAAGATCAGACATTCACAACACTGCTCGTATTTTGATGCTCTTTCTCTCCCTACTAACATGTGAACCATGTGACGACAGACATTATGGTCTGGTTTTTTTTTTTTTTTTTTTTAAGATTTTATTTATTTATCAGAGAGAGAGAGGGGGAGAGAGCGAGCACAGGCAGACAGAATGGCAGGCAGAGGCAGAGGGAGAAGCAGGCTCCCTGCTGAGCAAGGAGTCCGATGCGGGACTCGATCCCAGGACGCTAAGATCATGACCTGAGCCGAAGGCAGCTGCTTAACCAACTGAGCCACCCAGGCGTCCCTGGTCTGGTTTTTTTAATGCTGCATCTCCAATGCCTGACACATCATAAACTCATGAAAATTATTTATTGGATTAGGGGACAATAAGTGCATTGAAAAAATAATTGGTATAGTTCTATATTATGTTCACATAATGTGTGTGTGTGACAAAAGAGACGAAGAAAAAGAGACACACGGGAAAGCTTAGACTTGCACAAGATTTTAGACACTACACAGTCAACATGAATTTTGAGAACTTGATTTACACCAGAAAATTTCAGATACTCAGATGATAGAAACAATTACCATTCAAAAAGGAGAGATAATTGAACATATCTGTTGCATTCCGTAAGCCTGTTCCTGGGGGGCTGGGACATCTTATGTCATCTGGAAATGCGTTACTAGGATAGAGAAACGGATGATTATGCCTGTAGGACTCCTCCCATGCTGGGAACTGAGAGATAACCCGTCTGAATGACCTTGGGCCGGACTTGGCCATTTCAAGTGTTCATTTGGCCACTTGGTCAACAAATACGCCCGACCCTGCTGTGTCCCAGACATTCTGACAGGTGCTGAGTATAAAATAACCCCCTCCCTCTGCAAGCTCATCGGGTTAACTCTTGTTAAGGGAACAAATGGGCTGCTGAACGGCGCATGGTGGGTGGGGATGAACCCAGTCTATACGGGCTCTTCAGAAAAGGCCTTTTTGAGGAAGCATCCTTGATACTTGGACTCAAGTTGAGGAAGGAGCCAACCATGGGGAGGGCATAGAGACATGCCCCAAATAGTGAAAACATGCTTGAGCTGATGCTGCAAACCAGAGCCCTTCCGCACTCCATGTAGTGCCATGTGTTTCAAATTTTTTTGCTTTTTGTTGGGGATTTCACTGCCAAAAACAGCCCCCAATTGTTGCACGTAGGTACTGTCCAATGTTCTTGCGCTTAGGTGCAAGCAGGATGTATGTGCCTTCTGGAAAGTCGTGTCAGGCAAGCGTGGCTAAGGCTGAGCTGTGGTGGTGTTGGCCTTAAACTCAAAGCCAGTGAAGCAATAATATGCATACTCAATATGGTGTCTTTACACGAAATGCACGTAAAAGCAGGTTCTTGATCAGTTAATGAAAATGCTGTGACCAGGGTCTCATAGGAAACTCAGCCTGTAATTGTTCCAGGAGAAGTGGTTCCCTGCTCCCTTAACTCAGAGTCTAGAGATGTTATGGACCATCCTACTGTGGGTTATAAGAATCAACTGTAGAAGGCTTCGCTTCACTTTATGTCCCCAAGAAGAAGACTATGCGTAGCAGGTGGTGAGGAACAAAGCCACGGAGGCAGGAAAAGGCACACATCGAAATGCCTTGATATTTACATTTCTGTACCATTTCCCCATTTTCCCAATCATTCGAAATAACCCCTAGATGTGTAGATAAGGCAAAGTTAGAGTCAATGTCTTTTCAGTGGGTTGATGCACGATCATAGTTCTCTGTACGCATGTCCTATCCAGCTGCTACATTTTAAGCTAAAATATGATCTTCTTCAGCAACCAAGCTCATTGAAGAACAGAAAGTAAAAGAGGAACCGCCCCTAGACTTAGGAATGACTGACTCTCCACGGGGCTGATGTGGAAGATTTGAGAACCCCCACTTTGGATATAATGGTAAGCTTATAGTTTTCTGTGCAGTTGCTTCAAAATATAATTTCTTAGCTAAGACTAGGACCTCCTGTGTACCTGAAGCCATATTACCACCCTGCCCATTCAACTATATTTACATAAATCAAAACTTCTAATAATGGGCTATAAGACCTGTGATTTAATCACTGCCTTACAACTCTTAATCATAAATTATTTCAAACAAATGGAAGAGTTCAGATGATAATAGGCATCCTACCAGATATTGATCCAATGTTAATCACATTTTGTCATATTCACTTCAGAGTCTTCTAAGGAGATAACATGGTACAGTAAAACCTGAGCTCATTGTCTTCCTCCATTTGCCTTGTTCCCGCTCCCCACGGGCAGGAGCCTCATGCTGGTATGTACACCCTTGACCTAGTTCCATACCTGTACCCCTTCTACATGAGATCACCAAGAATTTGTAGCATCGTTTTGGCATTGATGTCCTTATAAACATGGTACATACGGATGTAAATGTTAGCACTTTTGCTGTTTTCCCGCGGGGAAAACCAGCTCTGTTCTTTCTGTTTCCATTTCTGTCTGTTATCCAGATGGGGTAAAGTCTACTGACGTTTCATCAGGTTCTCTGAGTCTATCCTCTGCCATCTCTGCTCTGTTACTGAGTCCATCCAGGGAGGGTGCAGGGGTTTTTTTTGGGGGGGGCGGTAATTATATTTTTGAGTTATATATTTTTCATTTAAAAAAATTCTAATGTCTGTCTCTTCGCTGAGACTTCGGATCAGCATTTTGGATGTTGCCTTCAGAGACTGAATCCTATTTCATGTTTCGTTTTGTGAGCAAGCAGTTCCTCAGTTGGGGTGCGCGCGGCACAAGGGCCGAGTGGGTGGGTGTGTTCACTTTCCCTCTGGGCTGGTGATGGGGGCAAGCGCAGAGTCCATGACCCGCCCTCACCACTCCTTCCTCCCATTGAAGCAGGTGCAGGCACGGGGACCGGCTGATGTACTCCGCTGGGCCTCTCTGACTGGGACTCCACGTCTGATGCCCATCTCCTGGGTGGGGTGTGGGACGGAAGAGCAGCTTCCTGAGTGGCCCAGCTGAAACCACGGCAAGGGCTGGCTCTGTTGTCTCTTCCACTGGATCCACACAGGCATTGCTACAGAAGATTTATTACTGGGCCACCTTTCTTCCAGCACCTTTGGCCAGGTGGCCAGGATTTCCTGGGTGCTCTGTTTGTGCTGTTTGGCCACTGCAGGCTGCAGGGGGCACAGTACCCTGTGTGGGGCCTATGGGGAGGGGGACAAGAACCCAGGGATCGCGCACGGTCCTGTCCATCCTTCCTTGGTCCCTGGACAGGCCACTTTCTTCGAGCCACCTTTGGGTCCCTGTGCTTGTCTGCTGTGTGTTAGCACTGGGAGCTCTGGGGCAGCTCCATCCTGACGGAACCGTCAATGACGTTCCCCGAGATGGGTGTGCATGTCACACATGCAGCCTGAGTTCTTTCAGTTCAACAGTCAGTGATCGTCTGTTCTAGGGACACAGGGTTTTTTGTTTGTTTGCTTGTTTTTTGGTCTTTTCCCTACTGGTGGATGTTTGCCTCTCATCCCCCCAATTACTTCCTCTTATGAACAGTGACAGAAGCACATGCTAGGAACAGAGGTCCTAAATCCACCCACGGCCTTCTGGGAGTGGCCCAGGGAGAAGAATCATCTGTCGCTTCCCCTTTTTCTCTGTCCATCTCTTTACTTGCTGGTCTTGGGACTGCCTCTACTCAGTCCCTGCGGCCCCGAACCCAAGGAAGTTTTATAGCGATGCCCCAATTCTTATTCTGGGGGGGGGGGGGTGTCAGGGATCTTACGTGCCCAGCCACTGGGCCAGGCGGGTGCTGGTCCCGATTCTGACTTGCAGGCGATGCGAAATCCCTCCGGCTCCCTGCACAGGTAAGGAAGCCTTGGCGACTTTTTAAAACTCACTCGGCCACTGTAGTCCCTGAGCCTGTGAAGCCCCCACTTGTGACCACACTTCACACAAAGTGAGCTTCCAGCTGCCTTCGCTTCGAGGCCAGCACGATCATACCTTTGGCCTTAAAGCCCGTGTCTCTTGTTTGCTTGGAGTCCACAAAGAGGTGTATTCTTCCTGAAACTAGCTAGGTCTTTTATAGTTTCTCCATTTATGTTTGATCTCTTGTTGCTGTGTAGGAAGGAGAGGGTGGGTTTGGGAACGGAGACTCAAAGCCTGAAGTTACAGAGCTCTCCTTCCCCAAACACCTTCCCCAGCCCTCTTGCACGTGATTCTCCCCTTTGCTCACGGCGTGCTCACAATGCTGCCTACTGGTCAGTTCCTGACTGTGCCAAACTTGCATACCCTGGGGTCCTTATCCATACGGTTCCCTGGTCTCAGCCTCAATATTAAGTCAGAGATCTTCTCTGAGTACCAGTCAGATGAGGGACCTCCCTGTTACGATCAGTGTGCGGTCCTTGTTTCTTTCACACCCCTGTGATACATTGTATCATTTAATCTGTATACTCGTTGCTGCTCAAACGTCTCTATCCACTAGGCCAGGAGCTTCACGGTGGCAGGGGACGTGCCTTGCTAGAGCCTCACGTGGGCCTGGCACACAACATGCGCTCAAAACATTTTTGTTGCACAAATGCTGAGTGGGCTACAATGGGCCTTTACAAATCCATCACAATATTTCCCTTTAGTTATCATTACTAGTAATTTTGATTGAAATGTGCTTCCCATACCGTGTTAGTTATAAATTTGTTCACATGAAAGTAAAGGCGGAAACGCTAAGAATTCATGCCCCAAACCTGAGAACTTTAGATTGTGAAGACACGAAATTTTATAGACTCTGTTTTTATTCCTTTCCTGTTTTAGGTCTTTCAGATTCTCAATGCCATCAAGGTTCTCTTCCTCTCCCCTTTCCTTCAACAACAACAACAACAGAATCCGTGTGAAAGCTCTCGGTTGTCAACACTTGCCTGTGACAGAGACAGTGAGAGACCTTCTCCCTGGCGGGCTGGGGGCTGGTACTGCTTCTCGGCCACGCGGTGGACAGGACGCGCAGGCAGGACCACACATGTTCCTAGAAGGGGTGACTCTGGTTCCTGCACCTGGTGAACGTGTTTGCCATACCTCGCGGCTCCCACCGAGCAACCGGACTGTAGACAGGCACAAAGGGACACCGAGGTCCCCCAAATGATAATTATTTTTTTCTTTTCTTTAGGACTAGCCAGGGTGACAAGAAAATAATTGCTTGCTCTCTTAAGACTTCATGATGACCTTATCAGGTTACAAACAACGCCAGCGTCGAAATGCAAATATTGTATGATGTCACCATCCAACAGGCGTGCTTGCATTTAACCCCTTATAAGTTCCAGGAGCTTCTTTTCCACCCGAAGTAAGCACGGGATAATTTAACCGTGATGACTGCCATCCTCTTCACGTACTTGCGTTAAGATACATGCCTGTTGTCCTGAAGGATCAAGTTCCCTCACATACACTGTATTTAGTGAAGTTGCAACATTATCTTGCAGATCGTCAGGGGTGGTGCTGCTGGAGACAACGGCCCAGCCCTGCCCCTCAGAGGGACGGCTCGGAGTCCGTCATGGCACAGAGAAAGAGCCTGAGTAGCTCAGAGGACAGGCACCCCCAGCCCTGTTCCATCCATAACGCTTTCTGTCCCGATCAGGGGCTACAGCCCTGACATCACTCACAGGGACCGTCGCTGCACTGCTGGCTTTCCCGTGTCCTCCACGGTGAGGGGCGCCATCACCCAGAGGATTAGGAATTCACCAGGCGGTTGGTCTCAGAAAACCCAAGGCACAGATGCACAGCCAACTGTCTCCGAGCGCCTGCTGTTGGACTTTCAGCACGTGAGAAGATGGTATAGACGCTGACTCTGCAAGTACAAACGGAGAGTGGAATTGGCTCTCCAGAGTCCGAAGGGCACACTCTCCCTCCTGCTACAGACCAGTGGCTACGGACCCATCCCTGCCTATTCACCGTGAGATAAAGTCCCGGTTCCATAGCTGAGCCGTCCACCATCCACCCTGCCTTTTCTCCATGTAATCATTTTTCTAGAAAGAGACTGACCTGCCTGGTTGACCAAGACAGGCTGAGAGACGTCTCCGCCCGCCCCCCGCCTTTACTCACGGGATGCCCAGGGCTTTAATAACCAGAACCTCTCTCCTTACTTTCAAAATTCTCCTCAATCCTCGAGGGAAAGCCCAATAGCTCTCCGCCGAGTGACTTTCCCCGACCCCTACAGCAGGTGCTCAGCTGCCGGTCCCCTGCATGGACGGCTCAGGGGGTCTGCCCCGCAACCTGACCACAAACACACACGCTGATATGTACCCAAAAGGGGCATGACGAAGCAGGAAGAGCCCCAGACGCGCATTTAAGACTCCTGTTCTGGGCGCTCTCACTCATATCACCGAGACGTGGTTGTTTCCTTCCTGCGCACACAGAAATTACCGTTCCTGACCCTCTGCGATCGGTGAGAGCCACAGGACTCCTTGGGGTCCGTGAACTCCGAGCGGAGTGGAAGAGGCCCCTCTCCCAGCCCCTGAGAGGCAGAGCAGCCGAGTGCGGCCCACAGAAGACTAGGAAGGGATTGAAATGTCTGTTAGGCTAAACCACTTTCATAGCAAGAATTTGCAACCATGGCCTCAGGTTCTAGTCCCACATGAACCATTAACTAGATACCTTGGACCAGCCTCAGACGGAGAAGTCCCAAATCCCTACAGATGTGAAGCACGGTTTCCTTCTTGCGCAGGATTTCCCATGCCCCACAAGACGTGCCTTCCGTCCCCTCCCAGGAAAGAGCACACAGATGGCTCCCAGCTCCCCAGCATTACAAGCAAGGCTGTCATGGACATCCCTTTGGGCTTGGAAATAACCGTCTTTACCATAAGAAGGACGCGATTTTCCACCAGTGTGATCCCTTCTGGAATGTTTGCTCCATGTCATGAATGCAAAACACGCCACTCAACAGTACACTTCTAAATTTTAAAATGGTAAATTTTGTGTTCTATGTGAGGTGACTGATACACTAAGTTGTTTGACAACATTTTTTTTCTCTCGAGGAATTCAGTTTTGTTTTTACCTTTGATTTTCTAGGTCAACCCCTTCCTTGCAAAGAATCCAAAGCAAACCCACCCAGATTTTGCCAAATTAGTAAGGTTCCAACTAATGAAGCTTTAGGATATAATTTGAGAGTCAAGAACTGAACTCAGAGTATAACCAGATTCCACCAATCTCAAAAGAAAGGACCTCACTGACTTTTTAAAAATGAAATAATTCATTTATTTTTCTGAAAAGTGTATGTGATGTAGAGCAGCTTTTTAAGCCTCTGCCCTGAACTACCTCAGTTCTTCCAGTGAGTGTGGTGACAATCACCTTTAGATTCTTTAAACCTGAAGTCATGCTTGACCTACTATATTGACCATCAATATCCCATTTTGGTATAAATTTCTGCGGAATTAACATATTGGAGGCAATAGAGCCATCTGTCCTGAGGTCTTGCTGTGGAACAGGGTGTGCATCTGGGTTTTTAAATACAGGGGGCAGGGGGTGATTGTGAGAATGGATGAAGGAAGCCGGGCCAGGTGTGAGAACCAGGATGATGCCTGAGACACAGGGTCGGGGAAAGGGAAGGTGTGTGGGGGAAGAGCATCGGAGTTGGCATCTGTAAGAGGCAGAGAAAGATGGCAGAGGAAGAAAAATCAGTACAAAGAAATCGACACTACTCAACGTCACTCAGCTGAACTGCACCGGCACGGTTTTGACAGCTCACGAAAACAGTAAAACCTAGTGAATGGACTTTGTCATGTGAATAGTTTATTGGATTTTACAAATAGTAATTTGGTGCACTGAATTAACTATGGACAATCAATTAAAAAGGCACCCATATACTTTCAGGAGTGCCACATAATCGGACCACTACGACTGATCTATGACTGGGGATTGTATTAGTCATGGAAAAAGGCAGTAGGGAAGTGCTCACTCAATCACTGCTGCAGCGTTTATGGAAGGCAGGGAAATGGAACGGATCATCGCTTTTCAAAATTTCCTATCATGGCCCCGGTGCAAACATGAGGACGACTCACACGTTAGCAGCAGCTTCTGAACACGGTTGTGCACAGGTGAGAACACTCTTTTCCCCCATACAGACTCCAGACCCAGGACCCGCATGGTGGGGACTGTCCCCTGCAGCCCGGCCTGCCTGGGATTCGCTTCGGGCTTTGCCAAGATCTGTCCCTGCTGATGCAAGACAGCAGCCGATTCAAATTGTTGTTTTGTTTTGTTTTGTTTTGAAATCAGTTGTTTGGAATGGTTTGGAATAATCCCTTTCACACACACAGCATCAACCCATCCTACGCTAACCCGAAACCATCTTCCCCTCCTGGCTGTGTGTCGACTGAGAGGTGAACCGGCCGCTCTCATCCGTCGTGCACGACGTGCAGTGGCCTGCACCCCTTGGAGGCCTCTCCTACTGGGGTGTGGTGTGATTTTGTAATATGACAAAGGTAAACAAACTAAGGCCATGGTTCTTAGGTCGTACATCTTGATGAGTCTTGGTCCAAGGCTCCCCGTAGAGAAAGACTTTAAATCCAGGCTTATCGTGTACAGCAAGTCATGCTGGGAGAGGATGCTGGGACCACCACGAGGACGTGTCAGTCCCATTTCCGCAGGAAACAGACCCCGCGTTGGTGATACACATGAGAGGAAAATACCGCGTGAGGTAAAAATGCAGAAGACGCTTTGGAAGCTACCAGACCACCAGGCAAGTCTGACCCAGGTGACAGAGTGAGGGAGAGAAGCTCGGGGCCTCAGTGAGGTTCTGTGTCTCTACGAGCAGGCCTTTATCACCAGCCCCGTGGCAGTCCTTACTGGCTGAGAGGCGGAGCGTGAACAGCCACCCAAGTACAAGGTTAGATTCCAAAGCCTGGCTCAGGGGTCAGATAGTGCGGCTCCCTGTAGCTGGAGGTCAACCAGGACTTTCTCACGGCTGCGGCATGAGACATGGAAGAGAAGGATGCACTCAGCCTGGTCGCCGTGTGGGCGTGGGGAACTCGGAGACAGGGAAGCCCGTGCCCTTCAAAGTTCTCTAATCCTCTGTTGAAGGCTGGGCTATTTACCTGCAGTCCCACTGGTCAGCTGTTTAAGATCCCAGCAGGGGCATGGATTCCACGGCCCGTCCACACCAGCACCGTCCACACGGGGGCTCGCAGGTGGATGGGAGGGCCTGAAATGGCCAACAGGATATGGACAGGGCCCCAACAGAGCCTGCTGCCCTCGCTGCATAGACGTGCTGTTGGAGACCTACCTGGCCTCACTCTGGATCCCTCCCGCAGCATCAAGGCCACTTAGAAGGACCTTCTAAAGACAGAGCACAGTCAGGATTGCTCCGCGTGGCAGTTCTAACAAAGTGAAGATATTGTGCACGTCACACACCCCTAGCCGCTGACTTTTTCAACAAGATACAGACACCTTAGGATAACCCCCTCTCTTAGCAACGAAGGAGTTGTATTTATCCCGATCAGAGCCCATCATGAGATTTTAATAGCCCTTTTCCCAATTTCTTTATGAAATGCATTGACTGAGAAGACTATTTAAAAGTTAAAATAACAGGACTAGCCATCAGGGAGATTCAAATCAAAACCACGTTGAGATACCACCTTACAGCAGTCAGAATGGCCAAAATAACAAGACAGGAAACAACGTGTGTTGGAGAGGATGTGGAGAAAGGGGAAGCCTCTTACACTGTTGGTGGGAATGCAAGTGGTGCAGCCACTTTGGAAAACAGTGTGGAGATTCCTTAGGAGATTAAAAATAGAGTTTCCCTATGACCCTGCCATTGCACTACTGGGTATTTACCCCAAAGATACAGATGTAGTGAAAAGAAGGGCCATCTGTACCCCAGTGTTCATAATAGCAATGTCCACAATAGCCAAATTGGAAAGAGTAGGATGCCCTTCAACAGATGAATGGATAAGGAAGATGTGGTCCATATACACTATGGAGTATGATGCCTCCATCAGAAAGGACGAATATTCAACTTTTGCATCAACATGGACGGAAGAGGTTACATGGAGTCAGATAAGCAGAGAGAGTCAATTATCATATAGTTTCACTTACTTGTGGAGCATAAGGAATAACATGGAGGACATTAGGAGAAGAAAAGGAAAAGTGAATTGGGAGAAATTCGAAGTGGGGGGGATGAACTATGAGAGACTATGGACTCCGAGAAACAAAATGAGGGTTTTGGGGGGTGGGGGGATGGGTGAGCCCTGTAGTGGGTATTCAGGAGGCCACGGATTGCATGGAGCCCTGGGTGTCGTACATAAACAGTGAATCTTGGAACACTGCATCAAAACCTAATGATGTATTTTATGGTGACTGACATAACACAATAAAAATTTTAAAAAAGAAACTTAAAATAAATAGCAGTGCTATCAGTTGGGAAGATCCAACACACCTGGAGTGAGAAAACAAGGTCAGGACAGCTAAGGCTTCAAGAGGAGCAGAGCCAGCATCCCGGGAAGCCCAGGGAGCCCCGAGAGCCAGTGTGGGACACACTCCAGGCACGCGTCACGGGGCGATGGCAGGAGTCTCCCCCTCAAGAACGGATTCTGGACAGCGGGTGTTTACAACAGCTTCGAACTGGTAGGCACTGTTTGCCAAAAGCAAACAGTGGATGCTTCACAGCTGGCCCAGGGTTATACAATCAGCTGGTTTTTAAGAGATGGCCGATGGCGCTAAAGTGACCAAACAACAGGTGCGGCTGGACGGACCTGCAGGGACATGTACGCGGCGTACATGCAAATGTCTGAGCAGCACACACAGTTCCTAGGGGCACAGAACTTTCAGACTATGTACCTAGAGGGGCTGGAAATGGTCTTACGACATTATGGAATTTAGGAGTGTTCCAGAACTGCCCTTGATGCGAGGGACAAATGTGCTTGGTAGGAGTGATCTGCAGAAACTTCAGCTCCACAGAATGCCCATGGATAAGGTCAGCAGGTAAATACTAATGAATGTTAGAACTAAATTAATCATGAAACGGGGGCTGTTCACCATAGGAAATCCTTCAGTACCTGAATGCATTTCCCGCAGTCCTGCTTCCAGACTGAAGAGAAAGAATGATCTACAGTAAGTTCACTTCACTCTTCCCTCAGACCCAGGGCTGAAGGTGAGATGCTCAGCATTTTAGTCACACATTAAAAATGTCCCTGGCTTGTGTTCCTGCCTTCCTCTGCTATAAAGTCTGAATTGGCATCACATGTGGTTAAACACGAACTACCCCATTTTTCTGAAAAAGATTATTATAGATATGACTTTTAGTCAATAGAAATACAAGGCACAAAATGTAACTTTTTTGTTGTTCTGCAGCCTTCTTAGTAGGGTGTGAAGAAGGGACAGCTGAAAGACACTGGGCCATCAGGGAATCGCCATTCTCACCCGATAGACCAACTCACAGTGTTGGTCACCCAACAGTGACATTAGAACTTCTTCTTTGGAGCAAGTTAGCGGAAATCGGAGTCTGCCTCCCTTAGATACCAACGATCAGCACTTGTATTTTTTTTTAAGATTTTGTATTTATTTATTGGACAGAGAGAGAGAGAGAGATCACAAATAGGCAGAGCAGCAGGCGGTGGGGCGGGGGGAGCAGGCTCCCCGCTGAGCACCCAGAACCCTGAGATCATGACCTGAGCTGAAGGCAGACACTTAACCCACTGAGCCACCCAGGCGCCCCAGCACTTGTGAGTTTTTATATTTGTAATTGAAGTTATAGAAAGAGCAAAATATACAATTGCTAAGCCAAGAAACAGCTGAACGGAGCCCATAATGTGCCGCTTAGTTTAGCTTGGCAAAACCTAGATCATATTTGACTTGCCGATTTCCTCATTCCTGGTGGGAAGGGAGTGGGGAAATATGGCCGAATTGTCCAGCCTTTGCTTTGGAGAACTCCTCTATCACACTAATCTGGGTGGTCGGTGTTTGCTGACTTGAGGGCCATTAGGAGACGAGAAGACACTCAGGGCATGGGGAAGGCAGCTACCACCTGCCGAGCAGCAAGTGCACAGCCAGCAGTGGTGGGGGGGGGGGGGGATCAGAAAGCTTCCGCTCCTCTCCCTCCTACTTGCTTCTTGGAGCCTGACACTGTGGGATCTAATGCACAGCATTGTTTGTCCAGGACTGAAAGACGGAGCGCTCAGAAATATTGCCAGATCTGTAAGCTCGGAATTCTGGTGCCAAAAAACGATGCCATATTGGTAAAGCTGACCACGCTACCTTGCATCTCTAGCCTTGACATTAATGGTTCAAAAATTATGCTGTGGATTACAGTTGGCTGCTTCCGGAATGCTCCCGAGGATCCCACTGGAAGCGCGATGTGCATTACAAAGTGGCAGAACCCCTTGCGAGAGCACAGGCTGCAGTTAAGCCCGAACAGGAGAGGTTTTCTAATGTTACCTAATAAGCTCGGTTATTTAGCTAAAGGGATTTCTGAGCCGTGTGGAAGGTACCACCAGGGTTTTCTTGCTACTCACAGTATAACAGGAGAGAGAGAGAGAAATTGAGGGAGTGATTATTAAACAAGAAGGAAACTGGAAAACGTAGACCAAAGAGAAACACACTTTGGGTTTCAGCAGCAGTAAGTAAAGAGCTTCGTAGCCACCGTTCCCAGCCTCTCTGCTTCCCAGCCTCCCAAAAAGAAACACCTGAACACACTGAAAGTCACTGACGTTTCTTGGAAACACAAAACAGCTGAGGCCCCAGCGCACAGCGCCCTGGGAATCTGTAGAGAAGGATGGCCGCGCGGGCCTGGGGCAGAAGCCCTGCGGTCACAGGGAGGAAGAGGTCAGTGGCTTTGATGAACGGCTGGAGGCGAGAGTGGAGTAGCCTGCGGACGAGAAACTCCCTGGGCCATGCATGCTCTCAGGATGGCCACACTTTTTTCTACTTGCAGAAAAGATGGAGTGAACAACAGTGTCTGTGAGTTAATAAGACGACTTTGCGATCTCAGTGTCTTCACCTGGAGTTTGGCCCTATTATGTCTGCCTCAGAGATTTAAAATACATTTAAAATGAATCTTCCCAAAGCATTAGGCCAGGGAGTGCCAAGCCGTGATTCGGGCAGCCTCTGCTTCACCTCCAGCTCGGTTCACCACCTCACACAGGGGCCCCCCAAACCAGCCTTCCCATTCCTAGGACAGAAATATCCTCAGACGCTCTTGAACTTCTTGGCGGCGGGCAAAAATCATGAAAGAGGATAATGCATTTTATCAAATGTACGTTATTCCTAGTTGGATGCGGGGGTCCAGAAGAAATAGGGCACGGTCAGCCTGAGAGTGAAACCTTTTTTCTCTCAAAGGGGGCTTCTGTTAGGAACCCAGCAGGGCGGGAGGAGTGAGGCTCTCACCGGGCCGGGGTCAGGGACGCCAACTCCTACCCGCACTTAGTGGATGATGAAACCGAGGCTGTGGGGCGGACAAACACTGAAATGTGCGGCTCGATTTTCCATCCAGACTATTCAAGCTGAAACAGCTCTCTCTCTGGACACATCCAGAAAACAACAACTGAAAAAAGCCAACAAGATTTGGCTAAATAAGACGGTTGCGTTCTAATGGGCTCCTGGTCCACTATTCAGACTGGAGAGTCTAGAATGTTGCATTGCGGTCTTCATGGAGCAATTGCTCTTCCCTGATTTGTTTACCTTGGTTCCCAAGGGCCAGTTTTCCACCTCTATCCCAATGCTGCCTGATTAGACCATGACTTCACAGGCGCCGAAGGAAGAGAGAGCGAGAGAGAGACAGGAGACGGAGACGGAGAGAGGACCTTGGCGCGCGGCAAAGACCCGGGCTGCGGAGGGGCGTGCGCGCCCGGGGCGCCCGCCCCCGACCCGGCCCAGGTGCAGCTGCCCGGGCGGCGCCCGCCGCGCCCGCCCAGGGAAGCTCCGGAGCCGGCGGGGACCGAGCCAGGAGGCCGGGTGCCTGTCCCCTCCGCTCCCGGCCTCCGCCTGAGCGGTGGCGCCTGGCAGAGCCTCGCGTGCCACCTCCCGACCAGCCCGGGAAGACTTGGCTACGGGGCGGGCGCAGGAGCGCGGGCGGGAGCGGGCGGCGGCCCTCGGAGGGGCCGGGCGCGCGGGGCGGGCGGCTGCGGCCGGAGCGCGAGGGCCGCGCGGACGCCAACCCGAGTGGCCCGTCGCCGAGGCTCCGCCCGGGGGGCGTCAGGGCGTGCGACAGCCACGCTCCCGCGGTCCCGCCCCCCCTGCCGGACACGTACCTCCGCACCCCTGCTCAGAGCGCCCGTGGGTCCGCTCGGCCTCCTGGTCCGGAGTCCTGGACTGCTGCCCGGGGAAAGCTGCGCCCGGCGGAGCGCCCCGCAGCCCCCCGCTCCCTCCGGGCTCCCCGCCGCTGCCTCTCCTGTGCGGCTCGGGGCCGCGGGCGTCGGCGTCCCGCGCGCGCAGCCCCGCGGACACCTGCGGCCGGAGGACTCGCCGCCTGCGCCCGACGCGGCTGGAGGGCAGGACCCCCGCGCCGCCCTCCGAGCCAGGGAAGTTTTGAAGGTGGAGCTGCGGGCCCCCAACTTCCCCCGGACATGAATCAAACAGCGGGAGCCTCCAATAACGTCAGGTGCCCCCCGGGGAAGGGCCACAAGGTAAGGGACCGCGACGGAGGCGCTCTAGGGAGACGCGGAGCGCGGAGCGCGGGCGAGCAGGACCCTCGCGGGTTTTGCGGATTGCGGGCTTGGGGTCCCTCTGCATCCCGGCCGCTGGCGGGAGGGGGAAATTGTCCTTGAGTCAAGGCGGCCGGCGAGAACAGGTGGTGCGTCCTAGACTGGAGTCCACAGTCCGGCGGGCCAGTGCACCTGCCTGGGCTCCCCCGGGCCTGGAGAGCCTTGGGCGCCGGCCCGGGCCTCCGTGGGCTCGCTGGCACATGCGAGATTCCCCCCAGATTGCCGAGTTTTGGGGGGCAGGAAAGCTCAGCGGCGGGAGGCCGGGTCGTGGGAATCAGAATGGGGACCCTCGGGCTAGAGCTTGCTGAAGAGCCCTTCCCAGGCAGAGCTTTGGGCTCTGCAAGGCTCGCGCTCTCCTAGGTGTCACCCGCACGTGCTTAATTAACTTTAATGGGCCACGCGTGCCTGGAATGATTTCCAGGAAATTACTGATGGTCTGAGAAGGGAGCCCAGGCAGCGGTGAGGGACTGCTGCTGAACCTCCAGGCTAGCCCAGAGTGTGTAGGGACAAGACTTTGGAGACGTGTGCTTGCACAGGCAGAGAAACAGACGGTCCCAGAGGGCCCCTGTTCCACACGGGGCATGTGTGCAGCACAGCCGGCTTGGCCATGGCCAATAGGACTCTTCTTCTCCCCGGAGGCTCACCTCAGGTTGCAGTCAGTTTGCAAGGAAATTCTGTAGGAAAGCCGTGCAGCCATCCGTGTGTTAGTGGACAGCACTTGTAAAATATTTTCGAGTATTTCGAAATAAAACAAATAAACAAACAAACAAAAAACAGCCAGAAGAAGGCAAGCACTTTGGATCTTAGATATGATCCTGGGCATCTATGCTCTGGTCTTTTGCAGACACACGTGATTGTCAGCACGTTCATAGAAGACGGTTGCATTTGTCCAACGTTTTGCGTAGGTGGAGTTGGATTTAGGGTTGATACTGGATTCATCTGGTGGAAGGAACCCTTGGTCTGTTGAGTTATGTGAGGTGAGGCTTTGGACTGAGGCCTTTGTATCAGCTGAGGGATAGTCAGCGCGCTCCCCTCCAGTCAGGTCTGGGTGAAATATTTTCAATTTTTCAATCAGCAGGCTGTATCTCTGATCTCCTTGCTCATTAACTATGATTCGAGCACTTAGACTTTTCACATTTACTTTATTTAATATCCGTAGGAAATGTCTTTTTAATATGTAGTTGCTGATATTATAAGATTTTAAATTAAAAATAATAAAGTTTCACGCATCCGTGAGTATGTGGTAGAGACATCTGTGGAGTTCAGAAGATCATTCAATAATTTCTTTTAGAAAGTGCCTTGGGTTCCAGTGTTAAAGTGGCTTCTTGGCAGAATTGGCCTGCAGGGTATTGACACCAGGAAAACTTTCTGGGAAGTGTTCAACACTGGGAAGGGGGCAACAGTTCAGAAGGTACTAGGGAACCTGTTCATCATGAGCATGGACCTAGCAGGTGTTCAACGAATGCATAGTCCATTTAATTACACTGATTTGGTGAAGTCACTCCGTAAACAAACACGGTACACTCTGATTAAATTCCAAGAGCTGAGAATCCAAATATAAACTTAGAGATTGCCTTCATGGTCTACAACAAGCTCTGGTCATACCCACCTCGTGCTTTAACATTTTTGATGGTCTCTGTTGCCTACAGTGAGATAATTACTGTCCCTCTGCTGGAAGGAAGACGTTCCAATCCCCTTCCTTGAAGAAGAGTCCACTGGTGCTGTAGAAAGCCCTGGGAGTCGTCGATGTGTGTGCCTCCTGGTGTGCAGGAGTCGGTGTGGAGATGTGGGGGTGCTGGAGAGGGAATCCTGGGAGGCGAGCGAGTGAGCATGGGGTGAACGAGGCACACACAGCACAGGAGGGCGTGGGCAGCCGACACCGGAAAGTATAAGACACAACACGTGAGGCTTAGGTAATGGTGGTTTTTGATGCAACGTAGAACTCAGTAATACAGGTTTATTTCATCAGGAGATTGGAATAAGCCTGTTTCCATTTTACACGGGGGGGTTCCCTGTGGGAGACTTTCAGGAAAGAAGGGCCTCCCCCTCTGAGGAGAAGGGTCACTGGCCCCACATGCATGGTGTCTCTCCCGCTGGGCGACCACGGTGACCGCCATTGGTATTTGACACATTATGATGATTCGTTCTTCGGAAGCATCGACTGTCTTTGTGATTTCCGGTGGCTCCTGGGTGGTTGGGTTTAGCCATCACTGCTGGTGGAGGGGGTGGTCAGGGGCCCACTGTTATGGCTGCCAAGGATCACAGCGGTAGCCACGCCCCCGGGGGGGTCCCCTGAGATGGTCAGGAGCAGACGCTCCCA
Source organism: Mustela nigripes (assembly GCF_022355385.1). Classification (NCBI taxonomy): domain Eukaryota; kingdom Metazoa; phylum Chordata; class Mammalia; order Carnivora; family Mustelidae; genus Mustela; species Mustela nigripes. The sequence continues at coordinate 3,770,778 of NC_081560.1, read as the reverse complement.
GAAGGTCATTCCGGAAGTTATGGTCACGTGGGCTTGGGATAGAAAACCGTCCCTGTGGGATGACGCACTCGTGTCTGCCACGTTGGTCTGGCGTTGGGCGCAGTGACCGCTGTTCCCCAAGTGCTAGTCAAGCTCTGGCCAATGCCTCGGGCTGTTCTGGAAATACCTGAGACCTCGCAGTTGGAATTCACCCGCAGGCCGATGGCGCAGCCCACGTGGAGTAGTTCCCCAGTGGCAGGCTCTGTGTCCAGAGGGCCTTGCTGGCTTTTGCCGATGTTCGGAGTATGATACTTTCTAGAAATTTATGAATTGTCTCCCTCTCTTCCTTCCTCCCTCGTCCCCCCTCCCTTCCTTCCCGATACAAACTGGCATACAGTTTGTGAAACTAATTATATAGAAATACGTATCTGAAGGAAGAAGATAGCAAGGAAATCTACCGAACTATTCAATGTGATTAACTTGGAATAAGGAGAAAAAATGACTCTCATTTTTACTGCATTTTCCACTGAAGTTTTCGACAGTCATGGCGTTTTGTGGGTTTTGGGTTTTTTTTTTTTTTTTTTTTTTTTTTGGGTTTTTTGGGTTTTTTTTTTTTTTTTTTTTTTTTTTTTTTTTGAGTGCTTAATGGATATATTTTGTGATAATATCACTAAACAATATGAGTGTTTCAAATTCTGGTTTTGAAAAGTTATGTACCATTGTACAGCGATTTATCCAAATCCAATATAACCTTGGTAAAAAGAAGAGCGGCCATTTTATTATTTACACAAAATGTTTGCCTTTCTCTTTTCATATTCTAAAAGATACTAAAGTCTTCCATGGTGAAAAGGTGTTGGTTACTCAGGATTGCAGAATAGACCGTTTAAACTTCAATACGCGGTGGCTCACGTATTCCAGAATTATTCTTGAATCTGTTGTTTTCAAAACACGTTACCATGAAATCTCTTCCCGAGCTGGTAACTTACTGCCTCACCAGCGGGAATACTTCTCTTCATCACCTTCTGAAGTGGAAAAGTGAGGTGCATAAAAGCCATTGCTCCTGCCACAGGGTAAATTACAGCTTTAAGGTCATGCATATTTGGAGGAAAATACACTTTCATATTTAAAACATGTATTTACTGATAACCCCGTGGTGCTTTCACTTTGATTGTTTCCCTGGAGGCAGGTGAGGGAGTGTGTCACCCGGAGGACGGAGGACGGGATCCCGGGCTGACCCAGAGGCGGCCCCCTCCCCCTAAGCCTGGAATGTTCCTGCTGATTCCTAGGTCTAGGCCTTGAGAGAGGAAGGTGTCCTTGAGACCCTCAGAGGTTGTAGGGGATGCTGCCACCTGAGGGGCTCCGGCGGGAGGGTGTGAGCGGCGGTCTGTGGCGTGAGCCCCTCTTGCGCACCTCCCCTGCTCCCCTCACCGGCCACCCTCTGGACTGGTCTTTCCTCCCTCTAGTCCGTTCCCTGCCCTCCGAGTGTGGGGCCTGGGGGTGGGGGGTGCGGTTTCCGATGACACCCGGGAAGCTCCTAAGATTTCCAACTAACAATAATCAAGTATTTTATGTTCTTTCTGATGAATTTGATTTTCCACCCCCACTTACTTCTGCCTCCTACGGCTAGTGTTTCACTCACTGCGGGGCCGGGGATAGCAGACATTTGGCCTGTGGGCTCGGTTTGGCTTGGGTCTCTGTCATGGTTCCTTTAGGATGTTAAAAAAAAAAAAAAAAAAAAAAAAGATTATTACCTGAGCCATTTTAGTTCAATAGGAATGCATTTTTTGGTGAAGTCATCGTGGCCAGACCCTCCTGCATTTTCACTCTGCCTTCGTGATGAAAGGTATGTTTTTCTGGTTCTAGAATCCCGAGTTGATCAGACTTCGGTTTCTCTCTCAGTACCTTCAGGACGGAGTCTCACCGAAGTCCGGTGTTGATTTCTCCCCCCACCCCCCCAGAAGTGAGCTGTCATTTGAGTCATCAGTCCTTGAATCACCTGGGCCACGAGACTTTCCCTTTATCTTTGGTTTCTGGCGTCTGGGGGTTGGCTGCCTTGACGTGCTGTTCTCCGTGTCAGTCTTGCTGAGTCTTCGTAGACCGTCTTGGATCATTAGATGCACCGTGTGTGGTGACATCAGGTGTCTCTTCTGTCCTGCTCGTAAGCTGTTGGGGAGACAGTGATGCGCAGCCAGACGCGTTGGTCCTGCGGGTCTGAGACGCCGCTGCGTCCACACTTGTCTTCCCCTGTCTTCCTCGCGTGTGCTCATGGCTGTGTCCGTCTCCTCGAGTTCCCTTCCCCTGGCTTCTCCATCCGACTTTGGGCACAGCCACATGTTTGTTTCCGATGTTGTGTTTTTAATGCTAGAAAATTTACTTTGTCTTTTCTTAATAGTTTCCATTTTCCCCACTGGGATTACAGACTTTCCCTTTATTAGAAATACTTTTTCCCTGTACATAACCGGTCTCATGACAATAAATAATTTTTTTTAAAGATTTTATTTATTTATTTGAGGGAGAATGAACACAATCACAGAGGCAGAGGGGGAAGCAGACTCCCCGCTGAGCAGGGCGCCCAACCTGGAGCTCGATCCCGGGACCCGGCGATCATGACCGGAGCCGAAGGCACTCGCTTCACTGAGCCCCTGAAGCGTGCTGACAGTAGCGGGTTTGAGATCTGTGTCCTCTTGATCTGGCGTCTGGGTCATCTCCGGACTGGTCTGGGTTGGTTGTGTCTCTTTCTTGAGAGTGGGTCACATTTGCATCTCTTTGTCTGTCGACCGACCGTGAATTTTATCATGGGCATTGCGCCTGTTGAATGCAGGGGTTCTGCTGTGTTTCTCTCAAGATTGTTTATTAATGTTGTGTGAGCCGGTGAGGGAGAGGGGCGGTTCGCATGTGAGTTTTGTTCTCTTATCCTCGATTAGGCCTCCTGGACTCTCCCCACAGCTTGGGTAGCTCAGGAGGGCCCCAGAGACGTGGGCACTGTTTGTACACAGAACGTCAGGCTCTCTTACTGATGCCCTGCATTCCACATTCTAGAGTTTGGGGTAGTTGCCTCAAACTCCGCCCCCTCCAGAATCTGCTCGTGTGGGCTGTTCTCCGGTTGTGAGATTGTTCTGTATTTCGCACAGACATCTACGTGCGGTGGCGGCTTTGACTCGACCCATCTTCTTCCTCCGTCAGTTCAGTGGGCAGCTTCGGATTCGGTGGTTGGGTGTTTCACTCCCTTTGGCCTTAGAACGAATGACATCAGGTTCCTAGGATAACACAACAGTCGCTAGACTTACTCCTCACTTCAGTTTCCTAAATCTTTAGTTCAAAATATAATGTCCCTCTGCGTTTCGAGACGGAGTACATCCAGGAAGCAAGGGTCAGCCCAGGTGGGACCTCCCGACCTTGCTTTGACCTTCAGCCTCCTTCTGACCAGGACTCTGTGACATCGGTGCCCCTCTCTTTCCCACGATTCCCAGTCTTCCGTCTCCTCCGGGCGAGCTGTTCTTCCTTCCCCTGGGCGTCACAGTCTCTAAGCTTCCCCTGTTGCTAAAGCGGTCTGAGAGCTCGGCAGGTTCTCTTTCTCCCGAGGCCTTTTCTACCCCTGCTCCGGGCTGTCTCCCCGTCCTTCCCACACTGCCCTGTCCTCCTGACTAGGACAGCCGAGGCAGTTCCTCCCCTCCCACACTCTTCCTCGGTCGGATCCTCTCTGGAATTAAGCAGCCGCCTCCTCATTTTCACGGGTTAAGGGATTCTCCTCTGGATTTTGGGATGCAGCTTAGTCACCGGCTCCCCCTCTGTGAGAAGCTTTCCCTGAACAATGAGTTCAGCCACGGCCCCACAAGCTGCTGAGGACATAAGGGTCAGGCCTGGTGTGTCCTTCCACGTGTCCTCCGTCACCCATCAGTGCAGACCCCGCAGACCCCCAGCCCCGCGCCGCCAGCCAGGCCATCAGAACTTAAGATTCCGCTCCAGTGGGTTTCCATCTTGATTCATGGTTGTCTGACTCACTCCTCAGTGTGTCTTTTTGGGTTGAATCAGTGTCAGACCTTTCCACCTGCTCTCATCCCCGTACCTACCTGTTCCGAGCCTCCCCAGCTTCCCTAATCCCGACCACGGACACCTGTGCTCTCCCGTGGCAGCGCCCGGGTCCTGGGACACGTGGTCCTCCGGGCCTCATACGTAATATTTTAAAACAGGATCTAGCTTCAGAGGTCATTTTGTTCTGTCCTTGCATTTCCTGAAAACTGAGCTCCAGCGGAATACGCGCGTTAACGAGACAGCCGGGACACGACTCTCCTTCCCTGGTTCCCGGTCCCTGGTGCCTCCTGTCACCCTGGGCTCTTCCATGCTCTGACTCCGTCGGACCACAGATTGGGGGTCCCGTCTTCTGTACACTTGCACATCACGCAGGCCAGCGACTCAGCCGAGAGGGCCCTTCACTGGTATTTAATGTGACTAAGAGCACGTCCTGGTCACAGCTTGTCTCACTCACCTGAGCCCTTCATGCTCAACAGGGGCTTACTTGTTTGGTCCTCATTTTGGAAAGAAATAGGAAAGGGAACCCATATGAATTTAAAAAAATGTAGATTCTTTTTACTACCCAGAACCGAAATCATTCCAAAGAACTTGAGAATATTTAATGTAATGCGTAAAACACAAATTGCTTTAATGACTTCCAGGATATTAGTGAAAACCTATTTATGTTATTTTGGTTTTACATTCTATTGATTAAAAAAAAATATAATTGTCTTCGTTTTTTTTCTCAGTAAAATACATAAAACGAATATAAGCTCATGTGTCAGTTAAATTTCCAGGAATAGAGGGCAGTAAGTGAGTAAGTAATTGCTTTTCCGGTTTAACTTGCTGGATTACTTCTTTTGAAGTCAAAAGCTGTTCCTCAAATGCTGTGTTGTAATTATCTCACATCTTGTACCTTGTGAAGGAAATAGACTGATTGGAATTTCATAGACCCCTACCCTGATCTTATTTTTAAGTGCCCAGATTATCTGCGTGTGGTTAGCAGAGATGGGCAGAAACTCCCCAGCTCCATGGTGGTCCTGTCCCCACATCCGTAGGGTCTGAGGGGGTCGGCACTGGCTTCATTCCACATGTAATGTGCATGTCCTTTCAATGTCTCTGTCTGTTTTAGGAACATTGCAAATGCAGTATTAAGAGATCAAAGATGTTTAGGCGTTGCTGTCTAATTACAAATTGTATCTGGCATAATGTGGACACAGCAGAACAAGTTCGCATCTTTTATAAAGTAAAAAAGATGAAGATGTGCTGGGCCCGTGTTAAAATAGTTTGCATATGTGAGTTAAATATGTGAGTTAAAATGTGGGAAAGCCCATCTGGTGGAGAATTGTTTATTGAGGTAGCGAGAGTGTAAGGTCTCAGTAGACAGGATCTGAGAATTAGCTGAACTGTGCCTTCTGTTTGGGTTGAGTCTCTGGGCCTTCCCCCGCCCCAACACCCTCCATCCCTCTCTGAAAACTAAGCCTCAAACCCCCGTCCGCCTCTTCCCTGCTGATGTTCCAACCTGAAAACAAGCCATAGGCAGAGTGAGTGCCATTATGAAGGCGTTCCAGGGCATAGATATCAGAACCAATTCTGTAATAAAATGTGCTTAATGTAAGCCCTAAGCCAGGGGAGTCCTTCACACTTTAGTATGAAATGGACACATATTGTGCTTATCTGACATAAACTTTCAACCTGAAGATGGAGGTACTGTATGAAATCAGGGGACAGTCATCAATTTGTATGCCATTTTCCCCTACTTGTTGTAACTTTTTCGTGACTATTATTGTATCTCATGACAGCTGCTGAAGTAGATGGGCATGTTTTTAGTCCTCTATTTTTTAACTGAAGAAACGGGGCTACGCGACTACATGCAAGTCACTTCCAGTCACTGGGCTAGTAAAACAGAAAAGGTTTTTGAACTGAAAATGTGTCAATAATGAATAGTATTGAATCTTTTATTCAGTAAGCTGCAACCCGTGCTTCTTTCAGCCTATCTATTAGTTTCCTCGATGCTAAGTGTTATTTATGTGTTTTGTAAGCATTGGACTTCTTCCTATGAAGACTTAGATAGACGGGGTCATCACAGATGGGACAGGAAGCCACAGAATGAGACACCCAGGGTGCTAAAGCAGGAATAAAGCCAGATTTGGGATCGTGGTCAGAGAACAGAGTGGTCAGTTCAGGTTCACTGGGGACTACTTCCCACAGACTCATTCCCTCCTGTTCTCGTTATGTCCCTAAGGTATAGAAATAGCCTGCAAACTAAAGGCTTCATGCAACGGAATTTTTCTGCTGCCCCAAGTGATAACCACGATCCTTGCTAACCAAGCAACCCATCGACCTACCATGTAGCATTTGCTATATTTACTTCTGATGATTTTTTTTTTTTTAAGATTTTATTCATTTACTTGATAGCGCAAGAGAGGGAACACAAGCAGGGGGAGTGGGAGAGAGAGAAGCAGACTCCCTGCCGAGCAGGGAGCCTGAGGCGGGGCTCCATCCCAGGACCCTGAAGCTGAGCTGAAGTCAGATGTTTAAGGATGGAGCCACCCAGGCATCCCCCAACCCTGGTGACCTCTATTTGTGACCACTGGGAGTAGATTCTAGTGTCTTCCAGTATCCGGCCCCTGCAGCTTAGCATTGTGTGATAGAAGCCTGAGAAATCACAAAGAGGGACGCGACCCGAAAGCGACAGAAATAAAGCAAAGCTTGTCTCCTTCCACTCCGCTCCGGCTCTTGGAGTCTGCAACGTTTCTTCCTTAATTCATTCCTCGGCCGCCAGTTGCAGGTCCCTGGAATGGAGATGGGGTTCCTTGCCTCACGGGCCATTTCTCTTCTACAAGAAAGGCCCTGCCCACAGCCTTGCCTCTCCTGCTTGGACGCCGGACTCTGCCTCCCCCGGATCCAGCCCATCGGACCAGGGTTAACCTCGGGCCCAGCGGGAGGAAATCCACAGGCGGAGCCGGGCCAGCCCAACAGTGTCTTTGGAAATTTGAACCAAGAGATGCAGAGATAGTGGCAGAGGACGGAGGGCACGCTGGCCGCCCTGGATGGTCGCGGGAAGCCGGGGGTGACTGCGGAGAGAAAGCGAGGGCTGGGGGCGAGCGTGGGTCAGAGATGAGAGGCCCTGAGCCCGCTGACTCCCACCTCGACGCGACTCTCACTCCGCTTCACCCGGAGCCCGTCTCTGCTTCCTTTGACTTCCCAGCAGCGCCTCCCTGTTCTGAGACGCAGCGCCCTGGCTGACCAACAGGGACGAAGAGACGCCCTTAATGACTAGCGAGGTTTCCTGCGTTCCTTCTCCTTCCCCATGTCCACCATCGAAAACCTTTTCTTTTTCTTTCTTTTTTCTCTTTTTGTTGAACAGATTTCTGGTAAGCTTTTTTGCATTTGAACTTCATATCCCAAAAGGAATAAGTGAGAATTAAAAAAAAAAAAAAAAAAAAAAAAAAAAAAGTCCCTGAATTGCTTTCTGAGCAGGAGGGGAGTGATGGCTCCCTTCCAGGTTATTATTGGACAGAGCTCGCCAGAGCTGAATTTATCAGAAAAATGGAGGGTATCTGTGAGGCTTTGTGGCAAGAGATAAAAGGGAACAAGACAAAAAAGATGATGTTGCTGGCGGCCAGGAGATATACTTTGGGGAACAGAATAGAAATGTTGCCGGGTTGGATCTGGCCTTTCAGAGAAGTGTCAATAAAAACTTTTTGGGTTCACTAGTGTGTTATTTGGCTGCATCTGGGGTTTTGTGGCCACTGGAATTGGGTAGCGGGATGGAGCATTAACTACAGGTTCAAGAGAGGGGCGGGGCAAAGCTCCCCCACTCCAGGGGAGCTCCAAGAATTCTGCTTACATGCATAATGCCTTTGTTTGTGGTTGTTTTGTTTTGTTAATTTGAGCTACATTCTATGGGTTTCCACTCTTCCCCTGCAACCAAATGAGCTCCAAGAAATGTGCTGTATAATACTGAAGCACCTGGAGGCTTCGGGAAGCCTTAGGCGTGAACCCCACCTTCTCCCCAATGAGTTTCTCAGTGTTAGACCGAATATGGTAGACTCACAGGGCCATTGTGAAACACCCTTGTTTTTTCTCCTCCATCTGGGCCTTGGAAAGGAATCTTCAGCTGGCTGGGTCTGTCCCCGGATTGGGAGGACATCGTAGCCCATCCTATTCCGTTCCGTTACAGACAGTCTGATTTCAGAAGTTAAATGCCCACTGCCGCCTGATCCATTATCGACTCCAAAACCGACTCTCAGAAAGGCTTCCCCTCTCTGCCAGCCAGAGCGTGCTTTGGGGCCAGCCCCTGCCTGGGGTTCCCCTCCGTCCTTCCCTGCGCCCAGTTCCCCATTTCCCTCTGATCCAAGGTTGGGTTCAGGAGGAGGAGAAATGAGGGTGAAGGCAGAGTACAGCATGGTGGGTGCCCTTGAGATCTGGTGGTAATAGGTCTCTGGGTGCGACCCTTACCCAGGGCTGGTCTGTGCTCACGGGGCTTTGAGGGAGTGTCTTCAGACGCCAGCGCACAGGATCTTGAAAGATGATGGTGGCTTTTTCTCCAGCTGTGATGCTGTCCCTCGTCCTCAGGCTTCTTGGGTCACCCTCTGCTCCTAACCTTGCTCTGTCGGGTGGTTGCCTTTCTAACTGGCTCTTGGCTTTTTCATTCCCTGGTCCATTTCTGCCACGAGAAACCCGCCCGTTTTCCATCCGCACCGTCAGGGACACAGGGGGCTCCTGGGACCACACCACTCTTCACCGTTGGCTGCTCCAGAGGAAGTTCTGGTTTCAGCTTCTCCATGGAAAGTTTGTCCAGGTGGGATCTGAGTCGATACTGCTTCTGCTTCCAAGACACCCACGTCGAGCCCCCTGAAGAGTTCTGTGAAGTTCTGTGAAGTTCTCATTGGACATGTGCTAACAGACAACATGGCTCTGCTCGAATCTTCCTTCCTCCCCTACCCAAAAGACGAAGGTGCTGGAGAATCCCACCAGCTTCTGTCCTGGAGGCCTCCTCTCCGGTGAGCGACGGCCACTGTGCAGGAGCAATCTCACACCCTCCGTGGTTTCCCTTACTCATAGTCTAAACACTGCTTTCCGCTGTAGGGGTGCTTGGCTGCCATTTTGGCACATCCAGGTTGGGTGCCTGGGTCGGAACTGATGGGAGGGAGAGACTGTTAGACTTGGTTCTGTCTACTTGTAATTATCCGTGTCTCTGAGAACACTGGCCAGTTGGTGAGGCATGGAAAGAGTGAGCGCCATCTGAGCTCAGTGTCTGGGCTAGAAGAATGTACTTTAGCTAATGTGATTTGTTTTTATTTAAATTCGGTGAGCCGACATACGGTATATCATTAGTTCAGATGTAGTGTTCCGTGATTCATCGACTGCGTGCAACACCCAGTGCTCATCACATCCCGTGCTCTCCTTCCAGCTCATCCCCCCACCCCCCCACCCACGACCCCTCCAGCAACGATCAGTTTGTTTCCTCTAGTTAGGAGTCTCTCATGGTTCCTCTCCTTCTCTGATGGCTTCCCATTCAGTTTTCTCTCCCTTCCCCTGTGGTCCTCGGCGCTGTTTCATATGTTTCTTATGTTTCATATGAGTCAAAGCATATGATAATTGACTTTCTCTACTTGACTCATTTCACTCAGCATAACCCCCTCCGGTCCTATCCATGTCTATGTAAACGGTGGATGTTCATCGCTTCTGATGGCTGAGTCGTATTCCATTGGCTTATGTGATTTGAAAAGGATCCAGGGCAGAGGTGAGGTTTTAGCGAGGCTGCGGGGGTCACAGCATTTTACACAAGACTGTGTTTTACCTCGAGAACAAGTGTGGTCTCACCAAAGTGGAATGGTTTCATTTCCTTTACACCTGAAGTATGTTGCGATTGGTTTTGTGATTCATGTGCATCCAAGGAAAGAGGGTACCCCTGGGTAAAGCGTCCCCCTTCTCACTAAGATTTTCCCATTGGGGTGCTTCTCCAATGTTCCCGGGCACACGGGTCACCTGAGAATTCTCGTTAACATGGGCGCTGTGATTGAGTAGCTGTGGCATGGAGCCTGAGATTTGGCAAATCCTAAAAAACTCCCCAAATGCTGCTACTACTTTTCTTCTCACACCACACTTCACATGGAAGGCTCCATTGTTTCATCTGAGTAATACCTACCTTACAACATAATCCGCGCTATCATGGAATCGTCACACATCATCACAAGTCTTTCATTTTGGGAAAATGGTCTAAGTTGTAGTTTGCACCGAATGGTCTCACATGTCTTGGGATTGTGATTAGAAACTTCGGTGCCATTTACTTGAGAAGGGAGGCTTGAAATAGGAAAAAAGGCAATGGGGCACCCATTGCCAGCTGCAACCTCCACTGGCTTTGGGCCATTACCAGGCAGCTCACATGTCCAGAGTTAGCCATTCTGCTTAACCCTGGTTGTGTTAGGTGGTCTCCAAGGGTCCAGCAAAGACTATAATTATATTTCTAAACATGTTTTATGTTTAGCCAATCTATGTAACTACATTATTTTTAAAAACCTGGGATCTAAGTCTATATTATTACCTATACTTCTGTGCACAGAACAGAAGATGGAATCTTGCCTCTAGCCCATGCTCAGTAAATATGCGTGATGATGGTACAGAATTCTGACGGTGGAGGTATGAGAGTAGATCCACAGGGTGAGGAACCCATGAGTTTTTTAAAAGTCTCTTGAGCAAATCTGGTGCTGACTTCCTAAAGTGGGAATAATTAACTTCACAGTAGTTGTGCCTGTTGAGTGGCTCGACCCTGACACTGTCGAGGGCTAGCAGACCCAAGCCTTGCAAGGTCCGACGGGATCCGTGGAGTAAAGGAGTTTAAAGCATTCTCATTATAAGTACAAGAAAGGTTTTTGAAGAAACAGGCAAAGGAAACCTCTGTTTCTTTACCCATGCCCTTTACTGATTGTTTATCAATAAAACCTCCTGTTCTCTTTAAGTTAGAGTTCACTAAGATAGTATCTTGTCACTTAATCTTTCTAGATAGGTGCTATATTCTCACGTCATGAAGTATCTATTGGATTCTTCCCACAGTGGAATCCACTTAATAATTTGAAAAATCATAGGAGTTCTCACACTGTAGACTCTACTGGGTTGTGGAGCCGTAGTTGCGAGAGTCAAGAAAAAGCTTGACGGAAAAGGCAAAATGACCCAGTCGTAGTGTTCAAATGATGTGTTATTACAAACAAGGAAATGTCACTGTGACATTTAACTAGCTAGAAAGAAGACAGGGGAGAGCTGGGGAGGGTGACCTCTAGGAAGTCCAGAAATTCCCACTTGATGCAACAGGCGACACAGTCAGCTGAGTGTTCCCATTTCTCGAGGAGGGCAGATAGGTGTTCATTTTCCTCCCCCTGGGAAATTACAGCTCTTACCTTAAGGGGTAGATTGAGTAAATGGCTGCACTAAATGTATCTTTGCAGGCGGAACTTTCAGGTGTAAGCCTACATCTTACCCAACTTTGAAAACAGCGTGAAAGCTCTCTATCTCTGTATGAGATATTATGGGAAACTCTGAAGGCTTATTCTGGATGAATCTGTCAGCCACTACACAACTTTGAGTTTCCATCACTCTGCATGGCTGTTCCCTTTGCAGCCTTGTTGCCTCAATGGCCCAACAGGCCCTCATTTCTGTAGTGTTTTTATGAAATAGTTGCCCTGAATAGATGTGTTGCTGAGGTTTGTGAAGGCAGCACCCAGATGGCAAAAAACGTGGGGGAAGAGTCAAAATAGAGGCCAAAGTGAACTCCTTCATCATCCCCTAAATGTATTTCAGTGTCTGAAGCAGAAGACTTCAAATTAGGAAACTTGGACATGGGATTCAGGCTGTAGGAGGAAAGAAACTATGTGCGTCTGGTGTGGTGTCACAAGGAATAAAGGAGAAAGTTGATAGAGGCTCGATAGGGCAATGTCTAGACAACAGTGGCAGTGGAGTTAGAAATAAGTAATGCACATTTGCTGTGGGACAGAGTTCTGAACTTCCTTGGGGAAGTGCTGGGAACTGCAGAATGAAAACTTATTCCTTGGAAGGTGTTGGGGAAGAAAGTGATTCTGGGAGAAGGTTTATCTGTGGGTTAATGGGTAGAGCACTGTGACTGCCAGGACAGTATTTTGTTTTACTTAGCCATAGCTGTGGTCCTAGGGGGTGGTTTTGCAAAGAGGACCAGAGATAGTAAGTAAGACAGTAAGGTCCAACGTCCTTTGAGAGGCAGATCTGGGCTTCAGACCTGGACTCTGAGCTCACGCTTCATTCCAACACCACAATGGATAGTAAATAGTGGGAAAGAAATCAATTAATCAAAATGGTCATTTAGAAATTTGGTCATTAGTTGAGTTGGCCTTTGAACTTAAATAAAGTTCTTCTATATTACAGGAAGAGTATCTGTCATGTAGTAGCAGATACCTTCTAGAAATGGTGGCTCTGGTTGATTTGCTGAAAGATCATTTACTTTCAGAAATTAACCTTGTGTCCGTTGCTTGCAAAACTCTCATTAGTTCTAATAATAGGTTTTGCTGATTCTGTGTGTTTCATCATAGAATGCACAAATAATGACAACTGTGTCTCTTACTTTCCAGACCTGATGATTCCTATTTATTTATCTACTCTTGTGTCTTGATTGGCTCTCCTGCACCATTAAGAGTAGGATTCCCACTGAGAACTGCTCAGTATTCCAGCATGATTGGGGTACATAATGGTGTCACTACTGAGGGAGACGTGGGGGCACACATCATCTTCCCTGTGACTTGCACATGTCTATATAAACACCTCATGCTCTGGGACGAGGTAATTTGAGATTTGGATGTGGGAATCATCAGCTTGTGGGTGTTAATTTGAATTGTGAGATCACCCTCTAGTATCTGCTCAAGGATGTCAAGGGTAGGAAAGAGTGTCCTACCAATCCTTGCAAGAACAGTCAGTCAACATGCAAGTTCATGACTCTTTGCTCCATGAGAGAGATGAAGTTTCAGGACCACCAACTTGACCCAACTCTAGGGTTGGTCAAAATGGTCAAAAGGGAGTTGGAGATAGGGGACTCCAACTCCAAGTTGGAGTGTGAACACTTGCTTGCCTGAGTCAGGCATTGTCGGACAACAGTAGGAAGAATTCAGCTGGAATAGTTGGTGATTTGGTGGAGGTCAAGTGTGGGCTGGTGGGAGGGCACGAAGCCCTGGGAGGCTGCTTCTGTGGGAGGGGAGAGAAGGTTCACATTCTGATGAGTGAGACTCATTTGTATCATGAATAACTCAGTGCAGTATGGGATTTGAGCGTGGATCCTGGAGCAGAAAAAGGACGGTCGTGGAAAAGCCGGGGAATCCAAACACGCTCTTCAGTTAAGAGTCCTGGAGCAACATTAATTTCGTGGCTTTGCTGCTTGTACTATCCTTGTACATGAGGGAGGATGCAGGAAGCGTGTGTGGGATTCTCCCCTATGTTTGTAGCTATTTTGTAAGTCTGAAACTATTTCAGAAAAAAGCCTTTTAAAAACAGGAGCTTGGGTGCCTGGGTGGTTCAGTTGGTTAAGCATCTGCCTTCGGCTCAGGTCTGGATCCCGGTGTCCTGGGATCAAGCCCCTCATTGGGTTCTCTGCTCAGCGGGGTATCTGCCTCTCCCTCTCCCCTCCCCCATGCTTGTGCTCTTTCTCTCTCTCTCTCTCTGTCTCTCTCTCTCTCTCTCGCAAAAATAAATAAATAAATAAATAATGAAACCACACCCCCACCTCCAAAACAGGACCTTAAGAATTAGAAGGATGTCCAAAAGAAAGGCTGATACTGGTCATTATTTCAAAAGAGTGTAAGCAGGAAGGAACATTCATGGAAACTGGGAATGAATGTTTCGAGAAGTGGAGCAGTGAATCCAAAGGAAATCATGTCTTGCAAACCAAAACCCCAGCATTTTCAAAACACATTCCTGCGGAATCCTCCCATAACATAACTTCATAAAAGCAGGAGCGAGGTCTACCTGGTGCCATCTTTACAAATGCACAGCACATAACACCATGCATTCCTAAGTCCTTATCACACACCTGCCACTGCCCCTTAGATCTTGGGTTCTGAGGATGACACTTGGGCAAAGCTTGAACGGACACAATAATGACAAGAGGGAAGTGACTTTGGGGCCAGTGAGAGTGAATAACCCTGAGCGTATAGGGGTAGTCTCACTACACTGCTAAAGGATGGATGAAGAGAGAGTCTAGATTGGGAGTGAGTCCAAAAAGGTATATGGTGTGTCCAGAATATGATTTTTTTTAAAAAGATTTTATTTATTTATTTGACAGAGAGAAATCACAAGTAGATGGAGAGGCAGGCAGAGAGAGAGAGGAAGGGAAGCAGGCCCCCTGCTGAGCAGAGAGCCCGATGCGGGACTCGATCCCAGGACCCTGAGATCATGACCTGAACCGAAGGCAGCGGTTTAACCCACTGAGCCACCCAGGCGCCCAGAATATGATTTTTTAGGTTGATTAATTCTACCAACTGGTCCTCTGGGTTTCCATTTGGATTTTGATGGAAAGATGTTGACTTTCAAGAAAGATGCTTCCCCCATGGGTTGGATCATAACCTAAGGTCTCCTCATAACCTTGGACTTGGAGGAAAAGAAATAAATATAATTTCTAACTGCTACAGTAGGAATAAAAAGGAAAAGAAAATGAAAAGTGATTGCCGTGATGAATTTCCCTGACATATTTATTACGATTCTTTCTTGAAACATTTGTGAGGGAGACATTGATGAAGCTGGGACCATTTTATATACTTGGGCATATTCTCGGAATTGTTTTAGAAGAGAGAGTTTTCAGTGCACACGAATGAATTATCTTTGCAAGTCAGGATAATGAAGCATTATGATTACATCTGGGTCCATTTCTCATCCTGCCTGTGCCGACCGAAGTCTTCTACGGGCCCTGGATTGGCTACCCATCGCATTAGATTCCTGAAGTTTCCATCCGAGATAAGAAATAGCCCAACGACTTACCTAGATCCCTCATTAACTGGGGATCAAAATTCCGGGGCCTCAAGGGACGTGGTTCCTGCAACGCAGAGGCAGGTGTGAGCAGTAAACCGTTGGGCAGAAAACCGTGAAGACGAGGCTCACGTGCTCTTGGGCCGGGCTGACTAGAGAAGGGACGTGGAGTGCCGCTGCCCTAGGACCTAGCATAGGTCAGTGCACGTTGCTCACAAACACTCTGTCCCCTTTAAATAAGTCAGTCCATTCGAGAAAAAACACATCGGAGGCTCATTTGCCTCCATGAAGACTTCTCCTCTTCCGGAGGTCTCTTAGGGACCAGAGACGGTCAATTTCTCCCACATTCTGTGGTCCTCCTGGAAAAGTCACCGTGCGTCCATCTGTGAGATGTGTGGAGGCGGGCTGTGGCTGGAGGGGGCAGGAGAGGGTCGTGGGAGGATTCAGGTGACATTCCCCGTGATCTGCCTCAGGGTCCCGCTGGGTCATTCCTTTGCAAAGAAATAGACAACGCATGTCGGCAATACCTTAAAGTCGTTCATCTTGAGGATATTTGAATTTTAGTCTAATTTACCAGGTGTTATCAATGTCCTTTCTCGAATGTCGAGATGCCCCGTCAGGCAATAAAGCAGTAATTATTAACTACTTGAAAGTCACAAGCTACCAGTAATAGTCTGAGGAAAGACATGGGCCGCCCTCTTCCCAGGGGAGTGTACCCGTCTCCTGACTCACCCCCATTTCCCATCGAATACCGACTCTGCAACCTAGAAGGAACAATCAGGATTATTGTGGACGTGGGTTTTCTCCTTGAAGTCTCTACCACCTTCTCTCCTTCTCGGGCACTGTGATGTTTGGAGTTTAGTTCCAACCCCCATTTGGAGGTGTTCCATGATTCATCTAAACCGATAAGAATAATATGACCCCTTAACTGCCCCGAAGTGACCAGCTCCTGTGCAGCCCTTAGTGTGTGACGATGGTGGGCATGGCCGGAGATCCGGAATGGCCGGAATCGAAGGCCCAGCTGCTCCCTCCTTTTTGTTCACCGTGGAGGGTGGGTAGGACCCTGAGGATGACCTGGAGTGAGGGGTTCACTTTGTGAGCGCAAAGAAGCTAGCCGCGGCCCCTTGATAATGCAGCTGTCCACCAGGGGTCGAAGCAGACACAACTAAGGACACCACAGGGAAATAAAACCACAGCGTTGAGCAAAACATGAAGACATTGGGCGGTAGGCTGAGATTTCAGTGGTTGCTTATGTGAACTCAAACTACCTTTAGTGATCAACCGTTGTAAGTTGTGTTCACTGCAGAACCCAAGGGTTCTGCCCTTCCTCGCACCCTGTCCCGCTTTCAGAGGGTGGCGCTCTCCGCAGGTGGCGTGCCACACACTGCAGACCCACGGAGCGCCAAGCACACATTCTGGTGTGTCTGACTGATGTGCTTGTTTTTCATTCAGTCTATACTGGATGTAAAGATGCGGGCGGTGACGATGCAGGCTTAGCCCCTTTCGCTCCCCAAAGCCTATTAAAGAGTTAAAATGGCATTAACAACGTACACACTCTGAGGCTAGGACTGTAAACCAGAACAGCTGTTATCGGAAACAACCATCTTGGAAAGCTGGGCATGACCCTTCCCCCCTCCCACCTGGTAATTTCACACACGTGCACTGAAAGACGTGTACGCGTACAAGAACATTCTTAACAATGTTGTGAAAAGAGCACCACATTAGAAACAATTTTTATGCTCATCAGAATAGACTGGATAGATACACTGTGGGTTTGTTTTTTTTTTAAGATTTTATTTATTTGAGAGAGAGAGACCGAGAGAGCATGAGTGGGGGGGGGGGGCAGAGGGGGGAAGCAGGCTCCCCGATAAGCAGAGAGCCCCATGCGGGGCTCGATCCCAGGACCCTGGGATCATGACCTGAGCTGAAGGCAGAGGCTTAACTGACTGAGCCACCCAGTTGGCCCCAGATTAGGCTTTTGTCATGCAATAGAATAGTATAAAAAATGTAAAAGAATCAACCACAACTACATAAAGCTATATATGCATCTCAATGATCATAGGGTCATATGTTTCTAAGGAAAAAAACCCATAATTTTTATGTATACATGTAGTACAGGGCCTGGAAGACAGTAGTTATTCTATAAATGTTATTTTGTCATTTCTCTTGAAATTGAAAAGAATATGAGAAGGTGGAATAATGCTCAGGAAGTAAATTCAACAGGTTGTCCTAGTTTTGTCTGTGTAGCCAGTGTGGCATATGTAATTAAAGCATAGCAGCAAACTTAACAAATGTATAATTGGTATTTTGCAAGGAAAATTGCCATCATATAATCTAGCCTGTTTTGCAAATCCTAATTCATCAATCTCAATCTGGAAACAAAAATACGCATTCCCTTTATATAGTATAAATTTAATTATAGAAGTTGGGGATTCTGAATATAGAATTACATGATAGTAAAAATGACAAAAGATAGTATTTTTTAATTCCCAGGGTTGGTTCTACCTTGTTCATTAATATTTAGCTAGCATTCAGCCTATAATCTTTTATATCATTGAGAAGAATCAAATTGTTTGGAAGGTAGATATTTGATAAACCTGAGTGCTTGTTTTTGAGGAGAATTAGTTTTGAATGATATATTGTGATAAAAATGACTTGATTTCACATGAAGATATGCCTTATGACTTCCAGTTTAAATCTGAAACACCCACAGAGTTAAACTGCAGTGAAGCTCATAAAAATCACTGTCTATAATTGATGGGACACTGGAGTTCTAATGATATGCTTTAGGAGTCTGGAAAAATCTAGTGGCCCATTATTAATAGGCCACCCAAAAAAGGTCCATGGGTTTTTTTTTCCTCCCAGAAATGCTCAGTTTCATAGGGAACAGGCAGGTGGAGAATGGTGTGGGGGGGTAGAAATACATTTTATTTGTATTCTCCAGATTTTAATAAAATAACGTCAAGTCAACCCTTGAAATATCAGATCAAAATGGAAGACTGAATAACCATCTTTAATTATTGAAATATGTTATTGAAAGATACCGTGTTCCGTAGCATGTAACTAATTCGCGGCTATGAGGGTGTTGGGATGAGAACGAAGTTACAGCCTCCTCTAACCCACAGATGATCCAGAAATCCAAATAACAGATCCACAATCATCAGAAATAGACCTTTCACCACGGTTGCTCTTGTCTTTTGCTCTTTACTCTGTGGGAAATGCCCAGCTGGGAACTGGAGTGACCTTAGATCCTCAGCAGGATGGGAGGGGTCTTGGTAAAGAGGAGAGAGCTGGTTCTCATGGGTCATCACAAACCCAAATCTCTACACGTGGGTCTGTCTCTGTACCTTCTCCCTCCACTAACCCATTCTAAGGTAGTCGGCGTTCTGTCCTTCTTTTCCTGGACTCGAAGACCCATGAGGGCTGGGCTCACTGCTCATGGGTACATCCTCATTGCCTGGAACAGGGTCTGGATTCAATATGTATTTGTCGATTGAGTTAATCATACACAGTTTTAGTACTTTTCCCGTACATTAATCTCATTCAAATGTTTAGCACGTGTCTTCTCAAGTTTTTTTAATTTTTTTTAAAGATTTTTTTATTCATTCATTTATTTGACAGAGATCACAAGTAGACAGAGAGGCAGGCAGGGGTGGGGGAAAGCAACCTCCCCACTGAGCAGAGCCCGACTTGGGGCTCGATCCCAGGACCCTGAGATCATGACCTGAGCTGAAGGCAGAGGCTTAACCCACTGAGCCACCCAGGTACCCAGTTTTACTTACTTATTTATTTATTTTTAATGACTGTGCTCTATATTTTTTAATTTTGGAAAAGTTAGTGTCATAGTGATAGTGCCCAGCAAACCAATCTGTAACTTTAATGCAATTCTAATTTTGAGTTCTCTCATTGAGAAATGGGGCTGTATCTCTTCATTTTTAAAAGTGTTTCCTCTGAGGAAAAAAAAAGTATTTCTTCTGTCTTTACTGGAACATAGTTGTTTTCTTCATATAGGAGTAAACCAATATATAGGATTGGTATTGAAGTCTTTGTTGCTATTTCTAGTACAAACTCGAATCTGTGTCATATTCTAACTGAATATATTTGCTAAGACAACATTGACTTTTATACATTTATTTTGTAAATGGCCATATTCTGCACTGACTTAGACCACGACGAATCTATTTTCAGTTGGTTTGCTTAATGTTCTTGCTGGACACTTAATCATTTTTACTTCTTTTTTGCAAAATTTATACTTCAGTCTTTTTACATGAACCCATTCTTTAGTAGTAGTAATCGTATATGGCTAGAAATACGAGTTAAAACTATTAGTCCAGGCATATGAGCAATTATACATCAATCCAATATGAGCAGGGAAAGGGTATAAACAGTGTGAACCAATTCACAAAATAACATTTCTGATGACAAAAACACTACAAAAATGTTCACATCCCTTGTACTTAAAATACATATGAATTCAAATGAGATGACTATTTTGGCCCAACAGCTGGGCAGATGGTTCTTTTCATTCATACCAATGCTCTTCTCAGCAGAGGAAACAAAATGTCACCACCGCTTAGAGAAGTAAAATGTGCAGGAGCAGCCTAGATGGGCGTTTGGTACTATCTGCAAAAAAACTGGTGGCGGGAAATCCTGCCTTTTAGAATGTGTCTTGAAAAAACATTTGGATCAATATAAAAATATGTTTATAAAAAAGATGTTCATTTTAATAGGCAAAACAGCAAACAATATCCAATTAGCCATAGTCCAGAATGTTCTTCATATCTTCTACATGGTCAAATGAGAAAAACATACATTTTCATTGTAAAAATCATACATTAATATGCAAACATTTCATCAGAGCAAGTTGTTTTACCATGGTTGTATTTACCTGTTGAGTTTACAAATAATTTATACTTTTTCTTTTCTTGTGTGTTTATTTGTTCTCATTTTCTGTGTATGATGATGGTCTGAATTCAAAATGTGTTCTTAGGGGACCCTCTCATGTACCCTGGGAGCTAGAGCTGGGCAGGAAGAAATATACTATTGACATTAGGGGCTCAACACTGGTCTTCCTCAGGCCGGGGTGATTCAAGGGAGCCAGGCCTTCTCTACCCTCATCAGAGTTTCTTCTATGGCAGGAAAAAGATCTTCTAAATGCTTCAAGACTTGGAGAATAATTTCACATTTTCTAGACATTAAATCTGAAAACTCCAAATGTGTAATTGCCATATTTCAGTTTATGAGTGTGGTTTAAGGGATTTTTTTCCCCTCTTCTTTCTTATAGTTTGGAACACCCAGCCACTTCTCAGAAAAGCTTGCAAGCAAATTCTTTGAAATCCCCTTTAGAATTCTTTTCAACTCTTGAAGCATGGATGCATGGATCCTCTGTCCTTTTTCTAGCGTGAAATATACTCTGTAGTTGCCAATTGGATGACCTGTTTAAGATAGCACATAGAGACTTTTCACCCTCCATGGTGGTCTGTGGACTTCCTGGACCGAATTATTTTAAGAGCAAAAGTTTTCCTAGAGAAAAGAGCCAGGTGAGAATTCCATTAGCTTAGTGGTTTCTCAGCTCCATGCTCTGTGTATGTGATACCCCATTTCATCGGTTCACATGCTAACATGTCTGAAATCACATGCACTTTACAGTGATGGCCTCTTATGATCAATGCCGGCCCAACACAGGGGTCATTTCCTGTGCCTCCTCGCCCCTTGTTGGGGATTCCTGCTGTCATGACTCAGTGCGATGGTCGTTGTATCTGTTTGTGTTGGATTCAGTTCAGATGGAAAATGCCTTCATATTTGTTGAATCATCATCTTCAAAGGACAGCTTGGGTAAGACCAAGAAAGCATCCGTGTCATTCCTGGTGCTTGGAATAAAATCTGTTTGTCCATCATGGGGCAGCTTTTTAAGGAATACTGTGTCACCAGTGTCATGATAGTATAGAAGGTGATGCTTTGTCAAAAATCACAAGGAAGGCATTGTGTCATACCTTAGTTGCCATGGTTTTGTTTAGTGTTTTTGTAAATGTCAACATAAAATGATGGTGTGTCTTAGAGTCACACCATTGATTCAGTCCAATAAGGAACATACTTTGTAACAAGCCTTTTACTATCCTGAAATAAAATTCAAACATAATAAAGCTATGTACATACATAATTTAAAAAAAATCAATATGGGGCACCTGGGTGGCTCAGTCGTTAAGTGTCCACCTTCAGTTCAAGTCATGATCTCAGGGTCTTGGGATCGAGTCCTGTGTCAGGCTCCTGGCTTGATGGGAAGCCTGCTTCTCCCTCTCTTCCCCACTCATGCTTTCTCTTGCTATCTCTGTCTATCTTAAATAAGTAAATAAAATCTTAAAAAAATCAATATAAGCACCTATGTCCAATATGATAGACAAACAAAAGGATATTAATATGTATTCTCAGTGGAAACAATTTGGCACAACCTTACCTGAATACATAATGAAGTAGTCAGGTGTGTTTTGTCTACCTGTGGTGAATAACACTGGACTTAGGAAAAAGGAGATAATCAGAAACTATTCTTCATAGGAAGCACATGAAAATAAAAGGCACAGGTACAGGGGATGCTGGAGTAAACAGTGATGCTAGGATGAACAGTAGCAAGTGGGGATTATTTGTATCAATAAGACAAAGAAGAAAATTACCTTAATTGAGTGGGTGATTGCACACTTTGGAAAATTATAAACTGTTGAAGTGGAAATAATGCGGAAGCATTTTCACAGACGAGCTGGGACTGTGGACACATTTTCTAGACATGATTACAATGTCAACATAATTGCCTTTGTTATGACATGGGGTGGGCTAGTGACAATTGTCATGGAAAATATATTCTAGAAGTACAGGTGTGCACTTAGTTCTCGAGACCTTAAAAAGATCTCAGAGACAGTGTACAACAGTTTTTAAAGACTAGCTGGGAAGAAATGGTGCTACAGGAGCCTACAGAGGATTTGTGTCTAGACCCCTGTGGCTCTTATCTGAGTGGGATGGGAAAAATAGCAGCGAACCCCAAAACAAATAAATAATTTCAGTAGCTAATTTTCAAAAAATAAATTTCTATCACGGTGCCATATCATTTTAAGATGTATAAGCTGGCAATAATATGAATTATTTTAAAAATGCATTATTAACAAAATTTAATGAGATCCCTGCTTTTCATGTGATTTCATCAATCTAATCCTCCTGGGCTGTAAGTCCCCCGAAGGGAGTCTCTGATCTTGATCACGTCATTGTGGTGGGTCCGTAAGCGTTTGTCTGGCCTTTCCTATTGCACTTGTCTACTCATTATGACATGGGAAACTTTGCAGTATGCTGAGGTTAGATGTACGGGGTGAATAAATCACTCCACTGCTCAAGACAGTAGCTTTAATCTGTTTAATGACCTCTGCCTGCAGTAGTGTTCCCTCAAATATTTGTACTTCGATGCGACTCCGTGTAACATTTCCAAGGTAATTGTGTAGTCGTCTGAGTGTATTCAGGCCGCTGTAACAAGAAGTACCATGGACCGGGGGGTGACTTGTAACAACAGAAACTTATTTCTCACAATTCTGGAAGCTGGGAAGTCGAAGGTCAAGGTACTGGGGGATTTGGTGTCTGGCGAGGGACCACATCTTCGTTCCCAGAAGGTTGTCACTGTGTCCTCACATGTCAGGGAGAGGGAACCCTGTAGGCTCTCATTTATAGTGGCACTGATCCCATGCACAGGGCCTCTACCCTCCTGCCCTAATTGCCTCCTAAAGCCTCCCCCTCCCAACACCATCACCTTGGAGATTAGGTTTCAGTATGTGAATCTGGGGGTACATGATCAATTCAGTCCATAGAAATACTGAAGTATTGACAACATATTATCCACAGGTAGCTCTTACCTACTGAGGCATTGGAAGTTCACAGGGGGTGTGGGACAATTTCGTTTTGTAGGGTAAGCCCACCAGTTGTAGGCTAGCTAGCATAATTCTCACCCATGTATTGGAAGCTGGTAGCGTCCCGAATCAGAAGCATTCTCACAGGTTTTCAGAGCATTCTGATCAGAGAGCCAGTGCGGTTGCTAGTCCTGGGGAGCACAGAGTAGGAGGAGAGTAGGAAGTACATTCCCTGAGACCCCCAACCCCCCTCCCCACAGGGCACTGGCTAGAGAAACGTGGTTTTCCTGGTTGTGACCTCAGCGTATTTCAGTGGGTGAGGGGATTGTGACCCAGATTGTACCTTCCAATTAAATAAGTAACGAAGCTTAGCAGTTTGGAAAACGAAAAATAACTTCCGCCTAGGACACTCCTCACTAAAAGTTAGGACCCGCAGCTCAGTCGGAGACACAAGACAACCCCAAAGGGCAAGCTGCTGTTCTTAAAAAGTCTGGACAAAAATATTAAGGGACCCATCCCACAACCTTCTCTCTATACCGTGAGGAATGTCCCTTGGGACCAGTGGATGAAAGTCACATCTCATTATTCTCATTACATACTTTAACACTTTAATCTGACCCAGACTGCCCAGGAAGACTTTCATGATTTGTTGTGGACAGCAGCACAGCCAAGTATCTGCTAATTCTAATGGGAAATCAGGAGCGGGATGAACCCAGGGATAGCCAGTGTCTCCTTAGATAATGTAAGGGGAAAGTATTGTGGAAAGTGTGTGGAAACACCCCCACACCCCCACACTCCCCCCACAGGGTGCCCTAAAGATCTACTTTAATCAGCCCAGAAAGAAGATAAGTCAAATTAGAAACATGTGGTAGACAGACATATGTCGGGAAGATGGTAGAGGGCTTGCTTTTTTTAATTATTATTTTTATTATTTTATGTTAGTCACCATACAGCATGTCATTAGTTGTTTTTTTTTTTTAAGATTTTATTTATTTATCTGACAGAGATCACAAGTAGACAGAGAGGCAGGCAGAGAAAGAGAGGGGGAAGCAGGCTCCCCGCTGAGCAGAGAGCCCGATGCGGGGCTCGATCCCAGGACCCTGAAATCATGACCTGAGCTAAAGGCAGAGGCTTCACCCACTGAGCCACCCAGGTGCCCCATGTCATTAGTTTTTGATGCAGTGTTCCATGATTCATTGTTTATGCACCACACCCAGTGCTCCATGCAATCCCTGCCCTCTATAATACCCACCACCAGGCCCTCCCATCCCCTCAACCCCTCTGCCTTCTAAAACCCTGTTTGTTTCTCAGAGTCCACAGTCTCTCAGGGTTCATCTCCCCTTCCAATTTCCCCCAACTCCCTTCTCCTCTCCATCTCCCCATGTCCTCTGTGTTATTCCTTATGCTCCACAAGTAACTGAAACCATATGTAATGGACTTTCTCTGTTTGACTGATTTCACTCAGCACAATATCCTCCAGTCCCGTCCATGTTGCTACAAAAGTTGGGTATTCATCCTTTCTGATGGAGGCATCATACTCCATAGTGTATATGGACCATATCTTCCTTATCCATTCATCTGTTGAAGGGCATCTTGGCTCTTTCTACAGTTTGGCGACCGTGACCATTGCTGCTATAAACATTGGGGTACGGATGGCCCTTCTTTTCACAACATCTGTATCTTTGGGGTAAATACCCAGTAGTGCTATTGCAGGGTCATAGGAAAGCTCTATTTTTAATTCTTTGAGGAACTTCCACACTATTTTCCTAAGTTAGAAGCCTTGTTTTTAAGTCATTTTTTATAGGTCTTACCGGGTCTAACACAGAAATGATTTATTACCAATGTTAAGGCAAAAGCACTGTGTTAAAGCTCCTTTTTTTTTTTTTTTAAGCTGAGATAAATTTGAAACACTAGAATTATTAGTACAAAAAACTATAAAACGATGTACACATTTAACTTACCTAATTTAGCTTTCTCGTGTTTAGGAATGCTTCATTTGCTATAAGCAGAGAAAGCAAGCATTATTCAGCAAGTGAGTCTGGGACAGTTAGCTCTCTGGAAGAAAATCCATTTAAAAGCTGTGTAACATATACACAGAATATTAGGTTCCACAGATAACGGGAAAAACGTCACACAGAATTCTAATAATAATAGTGAATGAAAAATATATCCTAGGCTCGGAAGTAAAGAAAAATGTCTCAAAGAGCACTGAGAGCTTTCAATTTATAATTTTTTTTAAATCCAAAAAACAGAACCAAAAACAGAGCATGAAAAATACATAGAGAAATACATCAGAAATTTCCTCAAACTGATGACTAAAGAAATGAGGTTTTCACTGATGCCAGTTTGACCAAAATTACTGAAATGAGGACAATCCGTGCTGGTGGCATTGAGTCTCTATCTGGCTACAGGAGTATATATACAAGCATAATATTTACTATAAATACTATACAGCATTTACCTGTATACAGATGTATGACAAAATACACAAGTTTGTAAGTGAATGTATATTAGGTGAGCAAAAGTTTGAAATATTATTCATTGTGAGAGATACATAATGCACGTACCATTTATACACACAACAAAAATTATAAGGAGTATTTTCTCCAACTCTCTTTTGATTCTTCTTGAGGTGTGAAAGACACACAGTACCATCCGTACTCAGCCAGTGGGGGACCGTGTCCCTCGGAGAATGCTGGGGCAGAATTAGCAAGATACACGGACCTTTTGCAAAGACATTGGGAATTGCTGCCTCCCTGAGGATGGTCATAAGGACCTTCTTCTGTGTGCGTGTACCTACGTCCCTCTGCACAGATCTAGAACCTACGTCCCTCTGCACAGATCTAGAACCTACATCCCTCTGCACAGATCTAGAACCTACATCCCTCTGCACAGATCTAGAACCTACGTCCCTCTGCACAGATCTAGAACCTACGTCCCTCTGTACAGATCTAGAACCTATGTCCCTCTGTACAGATCTAGAACCTACGTCCCTCTGCACAGATCTAGAGCCTACGTCCCTCTGTACAGATCTAGAACCTATGTCCCTCTGTACAGATCTAGAACC